>NC_134356.1:674819908-675057408 GCF_048569485.1 Anomaloglossus baeobatrachus | reverse complement strand
TCGGTGATGATGAACATCTGGACCTTGTAGATGTTGGTATCCCTTGCGCATATGATTCCTCCTGTACTTCCTCCCCTTGCTCTTGTCCCACCCCCTGACTCCGAATAGTGTTTAGCGTGTGCTCCAGCATGTAAATGACTGGAATTGTCATGCTGATAATGGCATTGTCAGCGCTAAACATATTCGTCGCCATGTCGAAACTGTGCAGAAGGGTGCATAGGTCCTTGATCTGAGACCACTCCATCAGCATGATCTACCCCACCTCTGCATCTCCTTGGCTCAGGCTATACGTCATAACGTATTGCACCAGGGCTCGGCGGTGCTGACACAGTCGCTGTAACATGTGGAGAGTCGAATTCCAGCGTGTCGCCACATCGCATTTCAGGCGATGAACCGGCAGGCCGAAAGACTTCTGGAGCAATGCAAGTCGGTCAGCTGCGGCGGTTGAACGGTGGAAGTGAGCAGAGAGTGACCGTGCCCTGTGCAGAAGCCCATCTAGGCCGGGATAGTGGGTTAAAAATTGCTGGACAACAAGGTTCAACACATGAGCCATACAAGGCACGTGTGTCACCTTGCCCCGGCGAAGGGCCGAACCCAGGTTTGCAGCATTGTCGCACACGGCCTTACCAGGCTGCAGGTTGAGTGGAGACAACCATTTACGAAACTCGGACCGCAGAGCTAACCACAACTCATCCGCTGTGTGACTCTTAGGCTAGTTTCACACTACGTCTTTTTAACATCCGCTGAAAACGTTTTTTTAGCGGAATTACGGATCCTGCTTTTACAGCAAATAACGTATTCAAACGCATATGTTATTTTGCAGGATCCTGCACTGGATATTTAGGGGCGGGCATTGGAGTCATGTGATCGGGAGTGAGGGGAACTAGACTGGGAGGAGGCTTCTGACAGCTGCAGACGCTGGTAACCAAGGTAAACATCGGCCTTGGATACCCGATATTTATCTTGGTTACGAGTGTCTGCAGCTGCTAGGAGCCGGGCTGTCTGCACGCGTAACCAACGTAAACATCGGGTAACTAAGAGAAGTGGTTACGCGATATTTACCTTGGTTACGAGTGTCCGCAGCTCTCAGGCAGGGGAGAGAGAGACAGGAGAGGAAGGGGGAAAGACAGAGATAGAGAGAGAGGGGGTGAGGGAGGGAGGAGGAGAGACAGACAGATCACGGGAGACTGGTTCTGGGCATGCTCAGTACTTTCTGGGCATGCTCAGTACAAAAGCAGGATCCTGTTACAACGCAACTGAACGCATTCTGCTAGGCAGGATCCAGCACTCATTGAAATGCATTGCAGCTCGCGGCGCAATGTGAAGGATCCTGTGAGATGCGTTATTTTGACAAAGCAAAAAAACGCTACATGTTGCGTTTTTGAAACGTCAAAATAACGCAAAAGGACGGATCCTGCGTCTAACGGACGCAAACGCATGCAAACGCAGGTGGACGCGAGTCCATTGAAAATGCATTGCAGTGAAAACGGATTTGCACAGGATCCGTACTTCCGTTAAAAAAACGTTTTTAACGGATGTTAAAAAGACGTAGTGTGAAACCAGCCTTAGTTCCAAGATATTTCAAGCTAAAGACCGCCTGATGCCGTTGAGCTCTGCTGCCAGCATAGTAAGGAGTTGTGCAGGATTCCTTGTGCGCAGTTGCAACGCGGGTGGCCTGAGCAGGCAGGCTTGGGGCGGAGGTGGAGGACCCAGACAAGGTTGAGGAGGCAGAAGCAGTGGAGGAACTTCGGCATACAGAGGATTGACGCACAAGTCGTGGGGACGGCAAGACTTGTTGAGCAGACCCTTCTCCATCTATCACCATAGTTACCCAGTGCCCAGTCAGCAACATGTAACGTCCCTGTAATTCTTACTGGTCCAAGTATCGGTGGTGAAATGCACCCGGTCACACACAGAGTTTCTCAAGAAAGCGGTGGTGTTGTGTGCGACATGCTGGTGTAGCACAGGCACACCTTTCTTTGAGAAGTAGTGGCGACTGGGCATCTGGTACTGGGGCACTGCGACGGACATAAGGTCTCGAAAATCCTATGTGTCCACCAGGCAGAAAGGCAGCATTTCAGTAGCCAAGAGCTTACAGAGGGATAAAGTCAACCTCTTAGCTTTGTCATGGTTCGGAGGAAATGGCCTTTTATTTGTCTACATCTGATGGTCCGAGATCTGGCTGCTGAGTGGAGACGGTGGTGAGTAGGGTGTCCCTGCAAAACTGCTGGTCTGTGAGGAAAGTGGAGGCGGAGACATGATGTTGCCTTCATCCAAAGTTGGTGCTATCGATGTCTGAGAGAGCTGTACTCCAGCACTTGTTTCCCCTTCCAAACCAACTGACGACCTACCAAGCAAACTGCCTGTTGTGGTTAAAGTGGTAGAAGGTCTGCATGGAAGAACAGGTCTGACAGCTGTCCCCACAGTCAAAGAAGATGAAGAGCGCGCGGATGCACTGGAAGGGGCAGGCAGTGGATGGCCCGCTCCGCTAGGCCGCATTGCAGCACAGTGAGCTTCCCACTGGGACTTATGCTTGTTATTCATGTGACGATTCATGGAAGAAGTTGCCAAACTGGTGAGGTTTTGGCCTCTACTTATAGATTGCCGACAAATTTTACAGATCACATGATTTGGGAGATCCTTTGCAAAAAAGGACCAGGCTAGGAAAGGCTTAGCGGACATGCAACCTGCAGAGCCACCCCGACTTGTGCTCAGAGGCAGAGTGGTGGCTGAGGATGCACTTGTTGACGTGCTTCCAGTACTCCGACTCTGTCCAGGAAGGCGCAAGGTAACTTCGTCGTCAGTTGAATCCTCCTCCACCGCCTCTGTTGACCTCCTCTAGTGCCCAACTGAGGGTTGACAGTATGTGGGATCTAGAACTTCATCATCAAGCGTTGTGTTTGCACTCCCCTCGCCCTCAGACCTAACCTCTTCCTGCCCTGACTGAATAGTTAAGTTGTCATCTCAATCCAGTATCTTCGTCTCATCGTCATCAGTATGTTCCTCATTGTCTCCACCAAGAGGTATTACAGTTTGGGAATGAGGGTCTACATTATGCTCAGAAACTTGGTCATCAGGGCCTGAATCAGAATCACAAAGCTTCTGGGCATCACTGCAGACCATTTCCTGGTTGTGTACTCACTTTAGCATGGGAGCAGACCTCTGATTCCCAGCCTATAGTGTGACTGAACAGCTCTGCAGACTCGGCCATCTCTGTTACACCATACTCTGCAGGGCGGGTGGAGACTTGCGAGCTGTGATAAAGCAAGTGCGGTTGGGCTGACAACTCAGAGGAATTTTGTTTTTTGGATTTCGAAGTTGAGGTGGAGGAGAGGCCACTTGTTGGACCACTTGAGATCCATTCAAGCATGTTTTTTTTTTGTGCATCATCTACCTTTGTTCCAGTTGTAAAAAAAGGGAGCACATCGGATTGTCCACGGAAAGTAGTAGACATCTTACTATTGCTGGAAGATGGTCTATCTTCAGCAGATGTTAATGTACCTTTCCCACCTTCCCCACGAACACAAACTTTTTTTCCTTTTCCAACACGCCTCTTCCCCTTTCCACCAGCACCTGTCCTTTTGCCACTCATTTTGTTAGCGACAAGATTGACCACTTAAAATGTGGTAGCAAAATGGGCAGGAGAGTAGAATGCAGAGGTGGTGGAACTTGCTTGGCACCAGTGGGACACTAATTTACTATAGCACACACTTTGTAGATGCCACTAAGTTCCAGCACTGTTTGCTATAAAAAAAATAGCGTAGCTAAAGTGGGCAGGTGGGTATAGTCAAAAAGAAGGAGCCAGCACGATTTCTATACTGTATTTGTTGATAAATTAGAGATTTTTGGCAAAACATTGCAATATTTTGAGCCACCCCGCCAAAGTCACGGCTAATCCCATGGGGCAGTCCTACACTAAATATTATTTGTTTGGGGTGCCATATGGCCTCACACATCTAATGCAGAACTGCCTGGGGCAGCACTTACCTGGTGCATTGCAATCCCGTACCTGTGACTGAGTCACAGCTGTGGGCGGGACAGGCCCAGGCAAGTGCTGCTAAGATTAAAAGCCTGTGGACAGGGCCGGTGGCTGTGTGTGAACAGTCACCAATAGCTAAACCAGTTTACAGATAGAACAACCAAAATAGGGTGCACGGCCTGGTGGAGGCTAACCACTATCTGTAAACTGGTTACAAAACAGGAGGTAACTCAGGATCAGTAATGTAATGTATGTACACAGTGACTGCACCAGCAGAATAGTGAGTGCAGCTCTGCAGTATAATATAGGGTCAGCAATGTAATGTATGTGTCACGCCCAGGGAAGGGGGTACTTGCTCCCGGGCGGTAACAAATGTGGATGTCACTCTGGTGGCCACTGCCCGGTCCTGTGCTCTGGGGCTTCTTTTGTAAAAGGAGGTATTTACAGGGGTAATAAGAGTTAATGTTCATGTGACGCCAACTGCGGGTTGCGGTTATGGAGGGAGAACCGCCGCTGCTGAATGTGGGTACTCCCAGGGCAGGTGGTGATTGCAGCAATGGTGTTAGGCCCTCCGCAGGTAGGGATGAGCCTGGGAGATGGGGTAATAACGGAGACCACACCAGGTTGTCTTTAACAGTCTCTACTCACTTGGACCCAAGGGTTTGCTGGTTCAGGTCCCATGGAGTATCAGTGCCAATGCAGTGACCCAGGTTGCTATGTCCCCGGCACTCTCTGTTGGTTGGGTCCCCATAGTGTGGAGCATTTGGGGCCCGACTGTCCCTTTTGGGGTACAGTCTCCTTCTCCATATGGCGGGCAGTGCAGACCCTGTGTGGAGGTAAGTGTCCGAACCCCGATCCTAGTTTACTGCTGATGCCCCCGGATTATTTGGTTCGGTGAAGTCCCTGAAGGCATACCTCCCAACCGTCCTGGATACAGCGGGACTCTCACGCTTTTGAGCCTTTGATCCCGAGTCCCGCCCGTGGGCCTGAGTATCCCGCTCCACCCACCCACTGTAGCCCCGCCTCGCTGTTTCTCCCTTCTAATCATTACAGAGTCGAGCGCGCACCTTGAAACTTCTGTGACTGCCGCTGAGGTATGAATCACCCCCTGCAGCAGAGCCGCCCCCCCCTGCAGCAGAGCCGCCCCCCCCTGCAGCAGAGCCGACCCCCCCTCCCCCAGAGCGGACATCCCCAGCCCTGGAGCGGATCCCCTGCACCAGAGCCGACTTCCTCCTCCCCCAGAGCGGACATCCCCAGCCCCAGAGCCTGCACTTCTCTGCAGCTGTTCTCTCTGACTCCCCGTGTGTGGCTTCTCACTGCTGCAGACACACGGGGAATCAGGAAGCTGAGGAGAAAGTGCAACCAACACTTCTCTCTCCTGCAGATAGCACTGACAATAACCTATGCAGAGTGGCATCTGCAGGCTTCTATTAGCTTACCGATCAGTGGTCTCCTGCCTGTGGAGCTGCTGGGTACTAGCTGTCCAATAGCTTCAGCTCTGCTTTATCCTGACTCCCCTACCAGTTAAAGGGAACCTGTCAGCAGAAATTTAGCAAAAAAAATAAAAGATTCCCTTCTGCAGCTCCTGGGCTGCATTCTAGAAAAGTTCCTGTTGTTATTGTGCCCACTTTGAGACCTAAAAAAATACTTTATGAAGTCTTACCTTTTTGTATGCAAATGTTTTTTTATGGTCACGGGGGCGGGCTGTCTGGCGTCCGTTATTCCCCCTCCTGCCGCTTTACGTAGTCCCCCATTGCTCATTTCCATACATGAGGACGCCTTCCTCCCGAAGTTTTGCGCATGCCCAGTGGCACTCTCGCGGGACTGAGCATTGTGCAAAGTGTGAACGCTTTTGAGGTGATTGCGCAGGCGCGAGATTACGGGCGGCGCTGTGATTGTCATCAGCAGCGTTATCCAAGTACCCACCCATAATCTCGTGCCCGCACTTTTCCCTCTGACTCCACTGTTATGCGCAAGCGCTGGCCATATGAACCATGTTACCTATTACCGCTTGCACGAGATTATGGGCGGGTACTTGGATGACTTTGCTGATGACAATCACAGCGCAGCCCATAATCTCGTGCCCACGGTAATAGGTAACATGGTTCATATGGCCAGTGCTTGCGCATAACGGTGGAGGCAGAGTGAGAAGCGCGGGCACGAGATTATAGGCTGGTACTTGGATGACGCTGCTGATGACAATCACTGCGCCGCCCATAATCTCGCGCCTGCGCAATCACCTCAAAAGCGTTCACACTTTGAACAGTGCTCAGTTCCGCGGGAGTGGCACTGGGCATGCGCATACTGTCTATGCCCCCAGCCCCTCCTGTGCTGAATATACTGTAGCCCCCAGCCCCTCCTGTGCTGTATATACTGTAGCCCCCAGCCCCTCCTGTGCTGTATATACTGTAGCCCCCAGCCCCTCCTGTGCTGTATATACTGTAGCCCCCAGCCCCTCCTGTGCTGTATATACTGTAGCCCCCAGCCCCTCCTGTGCTGTATATACTGTAGCCCCCAGCCCCTCCTGTGCTGTATATACTGTATAGATATACAGTGTGTATATATATATATATATATATATATATATGCTATGTATGTATCATAAGAGAGGATGGGGGTTTTATATATTAGTATATAAACCCCCATCCTCCCTTGTGATACATACACTGTGCGTGGCTAGGTCTGTTAAAGTGATGCCAAGTGATCACATGCGAGGAGGAGCTGGATAGAGACAAGCGGGGTAGGTGAGTGCGGCTGCTGCTGGCTTCCCCATATTATTACCTCCAATGTGTGTATATGCATGATGTATATATCCATGTATGTCAGTGTAGATGACTGTGTATAGATTTGTCTGTTTATATGTATTTTATGGAATTTGTCTTCAAATATGTACCGTATATGTGCGTATGCCTGTGCCCACGATCAGGACTCGCTGTGTCCTGGAGGCAGCGGGTCCTGACCTGCGGGGCTGCATGTCTCCTCCGCAGGAGACCACAGCTGCCTGTGCCCACAATCAGGACTCGCTGTGTCCTGGAGGCAGCGGGTCCTGACCTGCGGGGCTGCACGTCTCCTCCGCAGGAGACCACAGCTGCCTGTGCCCACAATCAGGACTCGCTGTGTCCTGGAGGCAGCGGGTTCTGACCTGCGGGGCTGCACGTCTCCTCCGCAGGAGAACGCAGCTGCCTGTGCCCACGATCAGGATTCAGTGCGCTGCGGTCTCCTGCTGTGTTCTCCCTACGGAGGACGCATGCACCTGCAGCAAACAATTGATACGCTGCAGTCTGGAAAGACGCTCCGCAGGTCAGTGTTTGCTGCAGAAAAAACAAGCACAGTGGGCACGAGATTTCTAGAAACCCTCCACTGTGCTTGTACTGTACAATGCGGCGTTTTAGACACAGCAAAAACACGCTACATCCAAAATGCTGCAAATACTGATCGTGGGCACGCAGCCTTAAACAATGTGATCAGCAGTGCTGAAAAGGATTGGATGTGGGCGTGACAGATTGCAAAATGGGTGTGGTTAGGGGCGTGGCTTAAAATTGCCGCGGCGCGCATAGCGCGCCGCATACTTTGTCCCTCTTTCTCATCTTTAAATGTTGGGAGGTATGCCTGAAGGTGTCCTCACTGGGCAGGTATTTATCTGCGAAACGTACGCTGGATGGTTAGGGGGCTTTTCTCCATGGGGGTTCCCTTCTTTGGGACTCGTGGTATTTGCACATAGCACTTTATAAATGCCTCGACTCTCTAGTGACCTACTTTCTACCAGTTGCTATACTTGCATTGTACTGGCTATAATTAATATTAGCTATTTTGTGACATTTTTCACCATGGCTTATTATTTGCCTATTTCTTAATTATAAATTCTTCTGTTACTTATAGTACTCTGCATACAGTGCCTGATTGCTCTCATATTAACTCAGGTCATTTTTTACTATGCATTTATATAGCTACTCCCTTGTCCCATCCTGGTGTTACATTCCCTCTATTGGTGTTTTTAATGGTGTTTTATACTGGCCATATTTTCTTCTGTGTGTCTTTGTCTATTTTGCATATTAATAAACATTGTTATATTTTGCACAATTCATTACTCTGGATCCTCCTGTTTTTTGCATTTATCAAGCCGTGTAGAACTGGTGCCTGATCTAGTGCCCTGTGCCCCGTTCGTGCTCCAGTCCCAGCGGTATCTCCTGTACCGGACCCGACAACCTCACTCCCGTGCCCCTGTGGTCGCCGTTGCACGGACCCAGCTCAGGCATGTCCGCACACCTCGCTGTGTACCACACTACTCTAGACTGTCCAGACTGACTGCTCACCCCTCCCACCAGGCTGGCTAATCCCGGGACTCGTTCCTTTCCATGGCGACCATCCCCTTACATGGTTAACCCTCTATGCCCGGTGTGGAGTGGAGAACTAGGATTTTGATTGTGCTTTGGTGGTATTCGCACTAGTACTCCAGGTCCCAAGGGGTAGGTCCTGCATCCCCAAGAGGATGCAGTTCCCTGTAGAGCCCTGAGTGGCTCAGGGGCGCTACATATGTACACAGTGACTGCACCAGCAGAATAGTGAGTGCAGCTCTGGAATATAATACAGGAGGTAACTCAGGATCAGTAATGTAATGTGTGTACACAGTTACTGCACCAGCAATATAGTGAGTGCAGCTCTGGAGTATAATACAGGATCAGTAATGTAATGTATGTTCACTGTGACTGCTCCAGCAGAATAGTGAGTGCAGCTCTGGAGTATAATACAGGAGGTAACTCAGGATCAGTAATGTAATGTATGTGCACAGTCACTGCTCCAGCAGAATAGTGAGTGCAGCTCTGGAGTATAATACAGGAGATAACTCAGGATCAGTAATGTATGGACACAGTGACTGCACCAGCAGAATAGTGAGTGCAGCTCTGGAGTATAATACAGGAGGTAACTCAGGATCAGTAATGTAATGTATGTTCACAGTGACTGCTCTAGCAGAATAGTGAGTGCAGCTCTGGAGTATAGTACAGGTGGTAACTCAGGATCAGTAATGAAATGTATGTACACAGTGACTGCACCAGCAGAATAGTGAGTGCAGCTCTGGAGCATAATACAGGATCAGTAATGTAATGTATGTACACAATGACTGCACCAGCAGAATAGTGAGTGCAGCTCTGAAGTATAATACAGGATCAGTAATGTAATGTATTTATACAGTGACTGCTCCAGTAGAAATAATTTATTGGGTGTCAGTTAATGGTGATCTGTTACGGCTCCATATGATTTTCTCAGGTTTTCTAGACAGAGTTTTATAACTAGAAAGTGACTACATTCAGTGTAAAAGAATAAGACAAGGATTTATATTTATTGTGGATTTTTTTTTTTTTTTTTATAAGTTGATATCTTTTCGTCAATCGCTCTACAAGTTTGTAGATTACCATAACACGACTTGCTCCGCTTATATTTTGGATACTCTTGATCCATCAGACACATCACGGTTTCCCGGTCGCACTCGCAGGTTCTTTTGGCACAGTCGGTCATGTACACATTGTGGTCTGCGGATATAAAGGAAACATCCATCATTTATAATCTATAACAGATCAGTGCCCGACATATGGGACAATTCCGCCGTAATACTGACAGGAGACAACACGGCCGATTAAGGGAACGTTCCATGTCTGCAGAATGGAAAACTTCTACCACTTCTGATTGCCTTTGGGGTGGATTAATCCAAAAGTTTGTTCCATAAATGTGAAGAAAAATGGATCTTGTGCAACTTATGGCCGTTTTGTGCCAAGTATCCATGGTGGCTTTTAGAGATATACAGGATCAACTCCATACCTCCCAACCATCCTGGATTCAGTGGGACTGTCCCAATTTGAGGGCTCCCTCCTGCAGTCCTGCTGTTCATAGCTCTTGTCCTGACTCCTGTCAGTGCAGTGAATAAATTAACTCAGTGCAGTGAATAAATTAAATTCTCTTCTGTTCTACTGGGACTCAAACTCATAAACTCATTGTCCATAGTTGCAGCTCTACCAAGGAGTCACTGTCGCTATTGAAAGACATACTAAGATTGGTTAATCCTCACCTGTATTGCAGCAGAAAAGCCAGAAGCAGATTATTCACCTACGTAGATAGATAGATAGATAGATAGATAGATAGAGGGATAGATGGATAGATAGATAGATAGAAAAATAGATAGATAGAGGGATAGATGGATAGATAGATAGATGGATAGATAGATAGATAGATAGAGGGATAGATAGAGGGATAGATAGAGGGATAGATAGATGGATGAATAGATAGATGGATGAATAGATAGATAGATGGATAGATAGATAGAGGGATAGATAGATAGATAGATAGATAGATACTGCATCTCTATGTAGGTGAAGGAAAGAGTCAGATTCATTTGTTCCTATAAAACTACTATAAAGAAATGACAAAAAAATAAAAATAAACTTTTTTTCTTTCTTTTCACCAACTTGGATTCAAACATGTGTCCAGCAGCCCTTAGCTGTTGAGCCACAAGGAATGATGATGTCAGAGGGAGGATTTTATATAGATGAACCTACAATGCAGCCTCTTATTACACAATAGATTACACAGTACATAGAGCTCCATTGTACAGAGCAGCATCTCTATGTTCTGTGTTCTACAGGGAGAGGAAAAGAGATTTTTTTTTTCTTCTAATAAAATTACTAAAAATAATAAAAAAAATTAGAATAATGTAATTTTTATTGTGTTTTTTTTATAAAATGTTAAACATCACAAATCATCAAATAATAACTTGCTAGGTAATGGCTTGATTTTAATAATGTTTATGAATCATGGCAGTGTTTCAAGGCATTGCAGGATGCCATTTAAAGAGAGATTAAGCCATAACGCAAGTGCGATTATTTAAATGTATGGGGATGGGCGTAAAAGATTGACGTTCAACAACACACCCACACAGCTTCTGACGTATAAAAGTTGGATTTGCAAAATCGTATGATGGTTGTCAAACGTTTCAATTGACTATGTTCGTACAACAAAACGTCCAATGTATGAGGAATAAACGACGTGTATGCGATCACCGTATTTGCGTTCAATCTTGATCGCACGTAGGTGTCACACGCAAATACGTCACGAACAATGCCGGATGTGCGTCATTTACAACTTGACCCCGACGATGGATTGAAAGATCTATTGAAGCGTGTAAAGCAGGCTTAAATCTATGTCTTTTTCTAACTCTGTGCTTGAGAATATTCCCTTTATTGTTTTTTGCAAGTGAATAAGTGCTCTTCCTGCACTATTTTTGGAGGACTATTTATTCCCAGCAAGAAAGGGAGTTTTTATTCCCTGTTTGATAACGAGTTTTGTATTTTTGTATCTCATGTGTTTTTGTAGTTAAGATCTTTTCTATTATATTTGCATTTTCTATTTAAATGTATTTGCACAAGAGTTCCTGATATAGTGGGAGGAAAGATTGTGTGATCTTCTAGGGAATTTTTGATTATCAGGTGTTGGTATTATTCAGGATTTTTACTGGCTGCAACCAGCAATCTATCCTATACTTTTGAGTCTAGCTAGCAGGGCCTCACTTTGCTTAATTCTATATCTACTATCTGTGTGTTGCTGTTTCTTGCATCACCATCATTATATGTTGGGGGCTTTTGACTTTCCTTTGGGGCTGCTCTGAGGCAAGTCAGGATTCGTTATTCCATCTTTGAGGTTAGTTAGTTCTCTAGTGGTGACGAGGCGTCTAGGTTGTTAGGAATGCTCCACCGCTACTTCTAGCTGTGTTTGTGTAATCAGTGGATTGTAGCCAGCTAAGTTTCCAACTACTATATTAAGATATATTAGTATATTATCTTCTACTATTTTTTATGGCAGTTTTGCAAGAACTTTTGCGGTCTCCTGACCATAATATGTGACCCAAGGTGCTCAACGTCCAGGGGGATGGATAGATGTAAAAAAAAGATTAGAGTATAAAATCACAATTATATATATGGGCCATAAATGGTCATAGGTTACAAGACCAAAGAAACAGCTCTGTGATGTAGTGCTATAAGACAGCTGTCTAAGTAGTGCTAAGAGCGCTGCCCCTGGGAAGTAGGGCTAAGAGCGCTGCCCCTGGGAAGTAGGGCTAAGAGTGCTATCCATGGGTAGTAAGGCTAAGAGTGCTTTCCTTGGGTAGTAGGGCTAAGCGTGCTGTCCCTGGGTAGTATGGCTAAGAGCACTGCCCCTGGGTGGTTGGGTTAAGAGCACTGTACCCGAGTGGTTGGGCTAAGAGTGCTACCCCAGAGTAGTAGGGTTAAGAGTACTGTCCCTGGCTGGTTGAGCTAAGCGCACTCCACCTGGGTGGTTGTGCTAAGAGCGCTGCCCCTGGGTTGTAGGGCTAAGGGCGCAGCCTGTGGTTACTAGGGCTAAGAGTGCTGCCCCTGGGTAGTAGAGCTAAGGGCGCTGCTCTTGAGAAATAGAGCTAAAATCACTGCCCCTGGGTAGTATTGCTAAAGGCGTTGCCCAGGGTGGTAGGGATAGGAGGGTTACCCCTTTGTAGTAGGGTTAAGAGCGCTGCCCCTGAGTGGTTAGGCTAAGAGTGCTGCTCCTGGGTCGTAGGGCTAAGAGTGCTACCCCTGAGTAGTAGGGCTAAAAGCACTGTCCCTGGGTAGTAGGGCTAAGACCGCTTCCCCTGGGTGGTTGGGTTAAGAGTGCTGGCCCTAGGTAGTAGGGATAAGAGCGCTGGCTCTGGGTAGTAGGGCTAAGCGTTCTCTCCCTGGTAATAGAGCTAAGAGAGCTATGTCACACGGAGTTTAGCTCAAAACTCACCAAGTGTCAGGGCAGCATCTGACCCTGTTCACACAGCAGAGTCTTACACTTCACACTAGGTCTCTTGTTAGGCTTCTGACTTTCTCAGACAGGCTCGGGCATTGATCAAGCTGTGTTGTCTTTACTTCAGGCTTGCAGGAGTTAAGTTCTGCTAGCCTCGTGATTGCCTCTGGAGTCACATGTTGTTAGAGACCAATTCTGGTGCCCCTGCGGCTTCAGGCACGACAGGGTACTGCACTTCACATAAGGTGCAGTATTCATCTTGGATGCGGAGGATGTTGTCCCCGGTAACAACCACAACCAACACATAACACGGGGGGTTCTGTCACTGGGACTGGGCTAGGATATGTCCTAGGGTAGCCATCACAAGGTATGGGACCTCATGCCCACTAGCCAGTGACCCGGGAGGCGGGGCAGCCACAGGGGGAAGTTAGGAGCCATTTGACACACAATATGCAGTCTGCACAGGACAGTGTCCGTGTGAGGTCGCACTTTGGAGGAGCAGCAGGCAACGTATAGTGTAGGGCCCGTGGTCTGGAGCTGGAAGCTCGACCCGGGTTCTTAGGAAAAGAAGGGGAATCCCAGGGTTCGCGGGGAATGAAACAAGCACCCGTGACCCATTCCACGGCCCAGGAGCTGGATGGAGGGAAACCATTAAAAGGAAATTAACAGAAGGGATCGCCAATCACGACCTCCGAAGTATCCGGGATCTGCTGGAGCCCATCACAGCGGGATCGGCACTTTCCGACGGCTGCATGTGTGAGCAGTGAGTAAAGAGACCTTAAACTGAACCGCTTGTGTTGTCCCGTTACTGCCGGCACCCACACCATCGCACCCCCAGCGCTATCAGCGTCTGAGAGACTAGCACCACCATCATCCTCCCTGGGGCACAGCTCTGCCTGTGGAGAGCTGAACTATCCAAGCTGCATAGTCATCCGCCTCAGCAGAGAAGTCCCGCAGGTGCGGCTGATATTGGCCGCACACCACATGTGGCGTCACTAACAACTACCCCCATCGTCCCCATCCCCAGCCATTTTATTGACACCCGGGGTCATGGAACCGGACAAGGCCACCGCGGCGTCCCAGGAGAAGCACCACGGCCCGACGACCAGTAATTCCCAACCCCGTGGGCGCGTCAACTATCACAGCTACTCCCTGTCCTTTTTAAGATGGTGGATTTGGTCGTTCCATGACATTTATAGCTTTATTGCAATATCGGCTCTTGTGCTGTGGTGATCCAGTTTCTGGAGATCTTCTGTGTGTTATTTGGTGTGTTGTGGAAATATTCTACTTGTCTGTTTATTTTCCTCCCTGTTCTTTAGTTTCCCCTGAGCACGTATTGTCTATACCTCTGTGTGTGGTTACAGTGAGTTGGAGTTTTGGTTTATCTCTTTCTGTCCATTTGTGGGCATTAATCACTCCTGTCCCGACTCTCCCCAAGGGTAGGGGAGAGGGCGTATTAGAGCAGGGCTGGCCAGAAGCATCACTAGGTTGCCGGTCCAGACCTTTTCACTATCAGAAGTATCTCTGGGATAAGGGACCCAGGCTCCTAGACTGGCCTTCAGGCTAGAGGCCCGGGTCCCCGGTTATGCCCCTATAGCACATGACAAGCTGTCCCTGGGTAGTTAGGCTAAGAGAGCTGTCCGAGGTTAGTAGAGCTAAGAGAACTGTGCAAAACCTAGCTCCATATGCTAAGTACTGGCTGATTCTGCTGTAATTCAAGGATGGAACTACACTAAAGTACTGACCGATTGCATTAGTTGTGAGTGATCGAGAAAACGCAGTTCGCCAACACAACGATGCCAATGTTCCTTTCCTTGTTCTGGGTCGACCCCTCTGCTCAGCACTGGATGTGTTGATGTGGATCGCATTCAGTACATAATAGAGGGAGTGGCGAAAGCATAGGGGATGAATGCCACGTTAGATTTTAAGCTCTGGCGCACATTTTCACACTTCTTTGATTGGATCTGCGTACGGAGAACGTGGAGAGCCAGACCTTCTGTGTCCTCACCTCACAGGCCACATAAAATGACTTGGTGGGTTTAATTCGGTCTGGGTCATAGCGTTCGACACCTCTGTAGTTGATCCTACTGGTCGCTGCTAGTTCTGAGCTGATGCCACTCCTGGACATCGTCATGATGCGTCTCATCTTCTACACTAGGTTTCCTTGGCCGATCACTGCATCTACAGTCTTCATTTTTATCTGTTTCTTGTTGTCCTCATTGCTGACAAAATCAGGCAGACACTTACCCATTATGTCTTGCCATCACGGAGGTGTCTGATTGGCTCTTAATTTATCTTGCAGCCGGACAATGACCCCCAACATTAAGTAAATGTCATTAAGAACAAGGATCCCTGAAGGTGATGATCCGGCCCCCGCAGAGCCCTGATCCGGCCCCCGCAGAGCCCTGATCCGGCCCCCGCAGAGCCCTGATCTCACATCATCCAGTCTGTTTTCTAACTATATATGTAGTTCGGCATTTTTTGCAGAACTTTTGGACAGTAAAGTATATTATATAGTTGTGACCTGGCAATCCTCGGCTGAATGGATTTCCAACTTGATGATTCATAAAAGAAAAGAAAATTGTAATTATCCTCCTATTGTCCTGAGCGTCCCGCCCCCGAGGAGAACCCCAGACTTACCGCAGGTGATGGTCCCATTACTGTAGGTGTAAGAGTAACGCTGTGAATAACCACGACAGATCAGATTAAAGATTAAACTATAGCAGCATTTCTGTACACGGCAGCACCTGAGGAAGGAGAGGACAGTGCTGTCACCAGGGACGAAACAATCCTCCATAGGAGACTATTACTATTAACTCTATCATGACTTGGGAATTTTTCCTTGTTGGACTTTCATTGTTTCCTCCTCCTCTTCTACAACCCCTGGCAAAAATTATGGAATCACTCTGTAAATTTCCATTCCCAAAACTAACACCTGCATCAAATAAGATGTAAAGAAGAGAAAAAAAAAGCTGAGAAAAAAAATTCTGTACAACAGCACTTCAATACAAATATATAAATTTAAATATGATATATTTTAAAGCGACCGCGCTCCACAAATCAGCAGAAAAACGCACACAGCGACCCTCGCTCTGCAAGTTAGGTAAAAGACATACTTTATTTACCTATATACCCTGGTGTGTTTTTGCGTTTGTCTGCGCCTATCTCTCACCTGTTGTGTCCTGCTTACTATTGGTGATGCTGTCTTGTATTCACACCAGATATAGAACAGCCGTTATATATATTTTTTTCACATGTTTTGGAGACATTCCTGTGAGTTTTTTGTGCAACAAACGCCATTTCCCCAGGTTTCACAATATTCCTTTAATGTGTGTTTTTCTGCTGATTTGTGGAGCGAGGTCGCTACCTGCTGGTCCTCCATCCAAGTTCATATATATTGAGCTTTTATAATAAACTTTTTGTCTTTTTTAAATTTGTTAAAGTGTCAATAAAATGTATATATTTGTATTGAAGTGCCGTTGTACAGATGTTTTTTTTCTCCTATGTATTCTATTTCTGTATATGGCTTTCTCCATGTACCAAATATGGCACGCAGTATTTTTCCGTGTATGTTCTGTGTTCTAAGTATTCATCAAATAAGATCTGCTCGTTAGTCTGCATCTAAAAAGGAGTGATCACACCTTGGAGAGCTGTTGCACCAAGTGGACTGACATGAATCATGGCTCCAACACGAGAGATGTCAATTGACTCAAAGGAGAGGATTATCAAACTATTAAAAAAGGGTAAGTCATCACACAATGTTGAAAATGATGTTGGTTGTTCACAGTCAGCTGTGTCTAAAATCTGGACCAAATACAAACAAAATGGGAAGGTTTTTAAAGGCAAACATACTGGTAGACCAAGGAAGACATCAAAGTGTCAAGACAGGAAACTTAAAGCAATATGTCTCCAAATCAGGAAATGCACAGCAAAACAAATGAAGAACGAATGGAGGAAACTGGAGTCAATGTCTGTGACCGAGCTGTAAGAAACCGCCTATAGGTAATGGGATTTACATACAGAAAATCTAAACAATAAAAAGATGACTGCCTGAAGAGAACATGTACATTTCCACAGTCATTGATGATATGGGTCTGCATGTCAGGTAAAGGCACTGGGGAGATGACGGTCCTTACATCTTCAATAAGTGCCCAAGTTTACATTGACATTTTGTACACTTTTCTTATTTCATCACTTGAAGGATGTTTGGGGATGATGAAATCATTTATTAAGATGATAATGCATCCTGCCATAGAGCAAAAACTGTGAAAACATTCCTTGAATGAAGACACATAAGGTCAATGTCATGGCCTGCAAATAGTCCGGATCTCAATCCAATTGAAAATCTTTGGTGGAAGTTGAAGAAAATGATCCATGACAAGGCTCCAATCTGCAAAGCTGATCTGGCAACAGCAATCAGAGAACGTTGGAGGCAGATTGACGAAGAGTCCAGTTTGTCACTCATTAAGTCCATACCTCAGAGACTGCGAGCTGTTATAAAAGCCAGAAGTGGTGCCACAAAATACTACTGATGTATTGGAGTGTTCTTTTGTTTGTTTGTTTTTCATAATTCCATATTTTTTCCTCAGAATTGAATGATTTCCATATTTTTTTCCCCCTGTTTGGTCTTGGTAAAGTAACCGTTACTGGCTAGCACATTATGTTTTTATGATTTATTTTTTTTAGTGTTTCTTAAAGCCAGAAAGTTGCCATTTGAAACAGGGCTGTATTTTGCCTTCATGCTGCCCTAGGCACTTTAAGTGGTCGCGCCCCTTAGTGACAACGTAAAACTATGAGTTTTTGCACACGACATCTGTTTAAGGCAGATCTACTCTGTAAGGCTGGTTTCACACTACGTCTTTTTAACATCCGCTGAAAACGTTTTTTTAGCGGAAGTACGGATCCTGCTTTTACAGCAAATAACGTATGCAAACGCATATGTTATTTTGCAGGATCCTGCACTGGATATTTAGGGGCGGGCATTGGAGTCATGTGATCGGGAGTGAGGGGAGCTAGACTGGGAGGAGGCTTCTGACAGCTGCAGACGCTGGTAACCAAGGTAAACATCGGCCTTGGATACCCGATATTTATGTTGGTTACGAGTGTCTGCAGCTGCTAGGAGCAGGGCTGCCTGCACGCGTAACCAACGTAAACATCGGGTAACTAAGATAAGTGGTTACGCGATATTTACCTTGGTTACGAGTGTCCGCAGCTCTCAGGTGGGGGAGAGGGAGGGAGGGAGGAAGGGGGAAAGACAGAGATAGAGAGAGAGGGGGTGAGGGAGGGAGGAGAGAGAGAGACAGATCACTGGAGACTGGTTCTGGGCATGCTCAGTACTTTCTGGGCATGCTCAGTACAAAAGCAGGATCCTGTTACAACGCAACTGAACGCATTCTGCTAGGCAGGATCCAGCACTCATTGAAATGCATTGCAGCTCGCGGCGCAATGTGAAGGATCCTGTGAGATGCGTTATTTTGACAAAGCAAAAAAACGCTACATGTTGCGTTTTTGAAACATGTCAAAATAACGCATCTCACAGGATCCTGCGTCTAACGGACGCAAACGCATGCAAACGCAGGTGGACGCGAGTCCATTGAAAATGCATTGCAGTGAAAACGGATTTGCACAGGATCCGTACTTCCGTTAAAAAAACGTTTTTAACGGATGTTAAAAAGACGTAGTGTGAAACCAGCCTTAAAGACTTGAAAAAGTATCAATGAGAAACGAAGGGCACTAACCCCCCCCCCAATGGGGATCACCACAGGCACATCAAAACATAGCATGAGTATAAAATATTCCCACCACACCGTCTCCACTTATATACTGTGACTGTCACACTGCCCCTAATAAACTAAAACACCACACTGCCCTCCCTTATAAATTATACCCACCACACCTTCCTCGATTATGAAATATGATCTGCACATTGTCCTCACATCATGCTGCCCCCTCCTCACAATGTCCCATGCATGCTGCCCCCTCCTCACAATGTCCCATGCATGCTGCTCCCTCCTCACAATGTCCCATGCATGCTACTCCCTCCTCACAATGTCCCATGCATGCTGCCCCCTCCTCACAATGTCCCATGCATGCTACCCCCTCCTCACAGTGTCCCATGCATGCTGCCCCTCTCCATGAGCTCCTAATGCTGCCGTCCTCTTTTCCATAATGACACCTCCATGCTGCCCCATTCATTATACTAAGACCACCACACTAACGCTTATGCTGAGACACCCCCCCCACACACACACTACCCCACTCTTGATATTGACTCCCCTACATTGCTCCATTCCATACTGAGCCCACACATGCTGCCCCTTCTCCATAATGAGCTCCCAATGCTGCCCCCTCTCATTCTGAGTCCTTACACTCCCCACCATTGATTTGGTCATTGCACTATCCCTCAACCCTTGTCCTCTGTCTCTAGCATTGGCCCCTGTCTCCCATTCCCCCAGCAGCAGCCTCTCTCCCCCGCCTCCATCAGCAGCCTCTCCCCCAGCATCAGCCTCTCTCCCCCCAGCCTCCCCCAGCATCAGCATCTCTCCTCCCAGCCCCCCCAGCATCAACCTCTCTCCTCCCAGTGTCCCCCAGCATCAGACTCCCCCAGCATCAGCCTCTCTCCTCCCAGCGTCCCCCAGCATCAGACTCCCCCAGCATCAGCCTCTCTCCCCTGCCTCCAGCAGCAGCCTCTCCCCCAGCATCAGCCTCTCTCCCCCCAGCCTCCCCCAGCATCAGCATCTCTCCTCCCAGCCCCCCCAGCATCAACCTCTCTCCTCCCAGCGTCCCCCAGCATCAGACTCCCCCAGCATCAGCCTCTCTCCTCCCAGCGTCCCCCAGCATCAGACTCCCCCAGCATCAGCCTCTCTCCTCCCAGCCTCCCCCAGCATCAGCCTCCTCCAGTATCAGTCTCTCTCCTCCCAGCCTCCCCAAGCATCAGCCTCCCCCAGCATCAGCCTCCCTCCTGCCAGCCTCCCCCAGCATCAGCCTCCCCCAGCATCAGCCTCTCTCCTCCCAGCCTCCCCCAGTATCAGTCTCTCTTCCCCCAAGTCTCCCCCAGTATCAGCCTCTCTTCCCCCAAGTCTCCCCCAGTATCAGCCTCTCTCCCCCCACCACATGCGCAGATTTCCGGTCTGCATTAGTGACACCCTCACGCTCCTTATGAATCTTCAGCTCTGCGAGCACTTACCTGCTCCAGGGCCCGCCGCCATCTTCCTGGCTCACGTGAGTATCCTCTTCTGACACCGGCTTCCATCGCGGTGTCCTCTGCGGCGTCCTGCTGTGAGCTCTGAATGTGATGTCCACACAGCATTGGACGCAGCACAGCGGAAGGAGCTGATTGGCGCGCCTGTGACCCCGGAAGTGCAGGCGCCGGCAGTTCCGGGGTCAATCAGCTCTCTGTGCCCGGCCGCCGCAGTTTGTCTGCATTCGTCGCATCTTAATTGACGCGGATACAAATAAATGGAGCAGCGCCTCTCCCCACTCCGAAAACACAGCGGATTTAATGGATGTGTAAAAAAAACAAAACATTTTTTTTTTTTTTGCTGCTAGAAGGTGCCGCCCCCCCGCATGCTGCCACCCCAGGCACGGGACCACGGGTGCCTAATGGTAAATACGGCCCTGATTTGAAATGACTTCAGTTTGGTGCTGTCTGTGATCTGCTTTTTTTTAAACAAAAGTAAATAACTGAATAAACATTCTCAGAGCCAGGGGAGGCCGTCATTTTTGCCAGGGGTTGTAAGTGGCAGAACTTTTAACTTCTCTGACCGTGTTACAACTTGTCATTTTGTGGGATGATTTGTACAATGGAATAATTTCATCTTTTTGAAAAAGACAAAAAAGGTTAAGATTCTAAGTGTAAATGACTTTCCAATATCACTTTTTGGGGAATTTGTTTTTTTGCTGAGTTTTTGTGCAGTAAAAGTGACCCAGAAACAGTGGAGGAGGTCCTCTGCAATGTAAAACCTGAAATGTTTACTATGGAACATGTAGTCAAGGTGCTGGGCAGCTCTGGCTATTCACATACCTCCACCCATGGGTGTGTCTGGTCTGATATATGAAACTGGATGTTTGGTCATGTAGTCTCTGTGTTCTTGGAAGTGTGTCGCCCAGGGAATGGGGTACTCAGTCACGGGCAGTGTATAACGGGGAATGTCACTTTGGTGGCCGTTGCCCAGTCCTGTACCCTGAGTGCTTTTTAACGGGGAGTATTTACAAGGGAGATAAAAGTCATTGGTGTGACGCCACCTGCGGGTTGCGGTTAGGATGGTGAAACCGCTGCTGCAGAGTTGATTATCCCCCAGGACTGGTGGTAATGGCAGCTGTGGTGGAAGGCCCTCCACAGGTAGGGTTGAGCCTGGGAGATGTATGATGGAGTAATAAGGGAGGCCACACGGTGGTTGTAATTAACAGTCTCTATTCACTCTTGACCCTTGGACAGCTTGTTCACGTCCCTGTATTGCCAGTGCCAGTTGATGATTCAGTTGCTCTGTCCCCAGCACCCTCAGTGTGGTTGGGTTCCCGTAGCGTGAAGCGGTTTGGGCCCGACTGTCCATTTTCCTGGTGGCAGTCTCCTCGTCCGAATGACGGGCAGTGTGGACCCTGTAGGGCTGGTCTGTGTCCCGAACCCTGATCCTTGCTTTACTGCTGGTGCCCCTGGAACTGTAGGTCAGTGAGGTCCGTGAAGGTCCCCTTACTGTGCAGTTATTTGCCGGATATCTGTAACTGTCGCCTGACCTAGGGCCCTGTGCTCCGTCAATGCTCTGGTCCCAGTGCTACTCAGATGTACCTGCCCTGGCGACCACTCTCTTGTGCCCCCGGGTCACCGTTACACGACCCAGCTCGAGGCACCTCTTTCCTCTTTCACTCTCTACACTTCACTGCCTTGTCCCCTCCCACCAGGTTGTCTAATCCTCTGGTCTGGCTCCCCCCTGTAGGTGGCCATCTTCTTGTGTCTGACTAACCAATTACCCTTGGTGTGGAGTGGTAACTAGGATTTTAGTGTGTCTTGGTGTTGCTGGCACTGATATTCCAGGTCCCTGGGGGTAGGTCCTGTATCCCCGTGAGGATGCAGTTCCTAGTAGTGCCTTCAGTGGCTCAGGGGCGCTACAGAAGCAGTTTACTTCCTGGAGGTACGTTACGTGCAGATCATGTGGGTTTAGAGCCGGCTGCAGACTTTCCTGGTGATACACTGGCACACTGGCTAGGAGGTCAGGTGTATGGCTCCTATGGTCACTATGTGCTTAGGAAGCTGGAGTCCTTCTGACGACTTGGAAAGGGAGGCGACAGTGTCTGGAGCAAGTTTCAGTTCCGAGTTGGTAATTCCAGCAAGGCAGTCTTCCTAAGTGTCCGTTGGAGCCCTGATCAAGCTCCAGAAAGGTAACCTCACAAAAATGGTTAGTGAGTGGACAGTGATATACCTCCACTGGTATATTACTGTGAGGGATTGTATCTGAAGCTGTGTGGGGTATACCCTTGGATGAAATAGACTTTATGTCATATACATTTCTGTAAAGCTGAAAGAAGGCCCTTGCTTGTGTTTCTTTGAAGCCACAAGAAGGCCTTTATTATGTTGCTGCAGTGCTGGTTTATGTGTGAATAAACCAACTGGAATGTTTAAATAGAAAACTGTTCCTGCGTGCCTTAAACTAGCAGCAAAGCGAGTGTCCCCAGTGCATTCAGTGAGTGTAGCCTCACAGGACATATACATATTTGAAGACAAATTCACGAAAATACATAGAAACAGACAAAAATATATAGTCATATACAGTACACTGAGATACATAGATAAACACATGATACATGCACACACAAATATTATATAGTAAGTATGGAATGGAAAATATTCAGATTCCTTTAAATTTTTCGCTTTTTGTTTCATTGCAGCCATTTGTAAATTCAAAAAAGTTCATTTTTTTCTCATTAATATACACTCTGCACACTATCCCCCAGCTACACATCTTGACAGAAAAAAAACCAGAAATGTAAAAATTGTTGATAATTTTTTATACAAGAAAAACAGAAATATCACAAGGTCATAAGTATTCAGTCCCTTTTCTCAGACACTCATATTTAAGTCACATGCTGTTCATTTCCTTGTGATCCTCCTTGAGATGGTTCTGCTTCTTCATTGGAGTCCAGCTTTGTTTAATTAAACAGATAGGACTTGATTTGGAAATGTGCACACCTGTCTATATAAGACCTCACAGCTCACACTGCATGTCACACCAAATGAGAATCATAAGGTCAAAAGGAAATGATGAAGGAGCTCAGAGACAGAATTGTGGCAAGGCACAGATCTGGCCAAGGTTACAAAAGAATTTCTGCAGTACTCAAGGTTCCTAAGAGCACAGTGGTCTCCATAATCTTTAAATGGAAGAAGTTTGGGAGTTGGGACCACCAGAACCCTTCCTAGACCTGGGCATCCAGCCAAACGGAGCAATCATGGGAGAAGTGCCTTGGTGAGAGAGGGAAAGAAGAACCCCAAGATCACTGTGGCTGAGCTCCAGAGATGCAGTAGGGAGATAGGAGAAAGTTCCTCAAAGTCAACTGCAGCCCCATTACATTTTTTGGGATCAAGTCAAGATGGTGAATGTTATTTGCCTTTCCTGTTTCATCTTTTGCAATGGTCTATTTCCTTAGGTTGACATACAGGATATTTTGACACTGACTGTTCCTAGGACAATAACTGGTTCTTGATAGTCAGTACGGTGTATGTAGCACCCATGTGGAAGGGGTTAAATACTCATCGCCGGGTCAGTGATGTCATGGGTGGCTTTTGCCCAGTTTCGTGGCCCCGAGGTGTGCACAAAAAGGGATGAAGGATGGTGCGAGTAGTAGTGTCTGACGCCACCTGTGATGTGCCAGGGATTAGCCGCCGCTGCAGGTACTGTCCTCTGGGGCGGATGGTGTCTCAGCTGGGATGGTTCAGCTCCCCACAGGTGGAGTGGGCCCCAGGGAGGATGATTGGGTGGTAGTCTATGGTATTGTACACTGTGGTGCGGGGCTGAGGACGGCGACAGTAACTGGACAACACAGGCCGGTAGTTTCCTTTACCTTTTTACTGGTCAGATGTTATGGTCCCAGGTTACAGTGGTCCGGTCAGCCGGGAAGCAGGGAGAAATCTCTTCTTTGCTAGGTAGGTTGGATGCCTTCCTTAATGTGCTCTGAATATGGGTCACTGTGGTCTGAAGCAGCACAGCATCCCTCTTCCTAGATGTGATTTGCTTTGTCTCTTGTGGTATTTCTGCGGCCCGGGGCTCTATTGTGCTATTTCGCCTTGGGTGTCTCTGATGGGCCAGGCGATGTGATATCTCCTGCCCTCCGGGTTTACTGCTGGGCCCTTAGCACCCGACAGTCGAGGACCCCGGTGTCCTGATTCAGCACTGGGTCCTGGAAAGCTTGCAGACAACTCTCTAACAGCGACTGTTTTCCTTTACTGCTACTCGAGTTCTGAGGTCCCTTTTCCTGTTCCACTCTCTAACCCCTCCCCAGCCCAGAATGCAAAGGGAAGCTCACCCCAAACAGGACTTGAGCTCCCCTTTCTAGCCTGGATTAGGAAGTGTTGTGTGTGATTGTACTTGACACAGAGATCTCCCCGCTGCTTCCAGGCATAGCATTGCCCTTCGGTGAGGAGAACAACGCCACTGTGGCTCCCATGAACACTGGGGTGCCACATGCATTCAAGGGATAATTGGATTTCTTATAGTGGTTGGTAATGGTATTACCTTGAGACTTCTATTTCCCTATAGGACCATTTTTGATCCTGACTGAAGATTAATCCCCTCTCATACATATCAGATGGGGGATAAATCAAGTCAGGCTCGCTCATTTGGACCCTTGTTTTTTATATGCACTTCATCAATTACAATAAAGGAAATGATTTTGAGTTTTTTGTCTTTTTCTGTGAACTTCACTGCAGGCCTCCACCAGTTGGGCCTTTATGGCAGAGTGCCCCGACAGAAGCCTCTCCTCAGTGCAAGACCGCATAGAGTTTGCAAAAACTACATGAAGGACTCCTAGACTATGAGAAATAAGATTCTCTAGTCTGATGAGACGAAGATAGAACTTTTTAGTGATAATTCTAGGTGGTATGTGTGGATAAAACCAGACACTGCTCATCATCTTCTCAATACAATCCCAACAGTGAAACTTGGTGGTGGCAGCATCATGCTATGGGGGTGTTTTTCAGCAGCAGGGACAGGATGACTGGTTGTGTAGCGCCCCATGGGGCAGGCGGGCAGCCTACTCATCGCTGGGCCATTTCGGGTCGGGTCAGGTGTTGTCACAGGGTGGCTTTGCCCGGTTCCGTTGCCCTAAGGCATACAGTAAATGGTGGGGAAGCAGGGTAATTGTGAGAGTTTGTCGTGACGTCACCTGTGGTAAGCGGCCAGGGAATAGCCGCTGCTGCCGGGTTCCTCTCCAGGGCAGGTGTTAAGGCAGCCAGGATGGTATCGCTCCCCACAGGCGGAGCGAGCCCCAGGTGGATGATGAGGGTTGTAATGACTGTTGGCGCCTAAGCACTGGGCGGCGGCGGCGGCGGCGGTAAGGATGAGCCAACACAGTCTCTGTGGGTTCAGGGTGTAGTTTACACACAACTTCACCTGCCAGCCCGGTCACACTGGTCACTGCTGTGATGGGCCCAGGTCAATCCCAGATCCAGTAAGGGGTCACCACCGGTGTTGTGAAAAGAGAAGGAGAAGAGAGTGTCCTATTTATAGCGTATCCCCCTCCACAGTTAGGTACTCTGGCTGAGCTCCTGCTCCAAGCCACTGGGCTCAATAAAGTCTAAAGGGGCTTTACACGCTACGATATCGTTAATGAATTATCGTCGGGGTCACGTTGTTTGTGACGCACATCCGGCGTCATTAACGATATCGCAGCGTGTGACACTTACCAGCGACCTTAACCGACCTCAAAAGTGGTGAAAATCATTCACCATGGAGAGGTCGCCCTAAAACCAAAAATAGTTAATGGTTGATTATCGATGTTGTTCGTCGCTCCTGCGGCAGCACACATCGCTGTGTGTGACAACGCAGGAGCGACGAACGTCTCCTTACCTGCGTCCTGCCGACAATGCGGAAGGAAGAAGGTGGGCGGGATGTTACGTCCCGCTCATCTCCGCCTCTCCGCTTTGATTGGCCAGCCACTTAGTGACGTCGCGGTGACGTCGCTGTGACGCCGAACGCACCTCCCCCTTGAGGGAGGGATTGTTCGGCCGTCACAGCAACGTCGCCGACCAGGTAAGTGCGTGTGACGCTGCCGTAGCGATAATGTTCGCTGCGGCAGCGAACACACGATATCGCATGAACGACAGGGGCGGGTGCTTTCACGCTCAATATCGCTAGCAATTGCTAGGAATATTGTAGCGTGTAAAGCCCGCTTAAGTCTTCCAGAGGTGTGCTGCCAGAACTATGGTCTTGACTGGTCTAACTGGCCATGATGTGCGTGTGTAGTGTCTATTTATATTCCAAGTGGAACCCGCCCTCCCAGGTGGCTGGCTTCAGTGACCAGGAAGTCCATATTTGTATGGCCACCCCCCCTAACTACCCTGAGCCAACCTACTCTGTGTGAAGGTTCCCAAGCTGTGTGTAGTGTGTGAATGTGGAACACCGGTGATTAACCCCCTCCTTACCCAAGATAGATACCACACACTAATTGGGGTGCAGTACCCTGTGGCAACCTGAGCCTCAGGGGCACCACAGTTGCAATTGAAGGAAAGATGAATGCGGCCACGTAGAGATATCCTGGAAGAAAACCTCTTCCTGAGTGCTCTGGACCTCAGAATTGGATGAAGGTTCACCTTCCCACAAGACAATGACCCTAAGCACACAGCTAAAATAACAAAGGAGTGGATTCAGACCAACTCTGTGACCATTCTTGACTGGCCCAGCCAGAGCCCTGACCTAAACCCAATTGAGCATCTCTGGAGAGAGCTGAAAATGGTTGTCCACCAACATTTGCCATCCAACCTGACAGAACTGGAGAGGATCTGCAAGGAAGAATGGCAGAGGATTCCCAAATCCAAGCATGTGGCTGTACAGGTCTCGCTGCATGATGGCCATCACTAACAGACATGGCTGGGCATACTGCACGGTGAGACTGCTGTATATACATCACAGGAGAGACTGGGGGCTTCAGTATATACATCACTGGAGTGGCTGCGGCTACAGTGTACACATTACAGGAAGGGCTGGGGGCTACAGTATGTACATCAGAAGATTGGCTGTGGCTACAGTATATATATATCACAGGAGGGGCTGGAGGCTACAGTATATACATCACAGAAAAGGCTTTGGGCTACAGTATTTAAATCAGGGCCAGCGTCAGCACCCGGAACACCTGGGCAAGTCTCGGGGCCCTGGACAACTGAGTGAGCCTACTCGCAGATGGCAGGGTGGTGTACCGCCAATGGCTGCAGGCCACACAGCCGCTTTGGAGTCGAGTCAGACCTGGTACCAGCGCTCCACCGGCCCCCACCTCCCTCCTGCAGGCCCCCCGCAGAGGATCGCACTATCACTTGTATCGGCATCGCAGATGCCGATACAATTGAAAACAATGATGACAGAGGGAGCGCCACGCTCTCTGTCATCATTGTCCTGTAGCGCCTGTCTGCGCTCTGCCTCTGACAGCTCAGTACAGCAGAGCGCGTTGATGTCATTACTGTGCTTGCTTGTGTGCTAAGCTGTCAGAGTGGCAGATCAGGGGACACGCTGAAGAGGCCGGAGAAGCAGAGGAACGAGGAGAAGTATGTATTAATATCTGTGGCCAGACTACTATGGGGCTGCATTAAATAACATGGGGGCTACATAATGCTGCAACATGGGGGCTGCATAATGCTGCTACATTGGGGCTGCATAATGCTGCTACATGGGGGCTGGGTAATGCTGCTACACAGGGCTGCATAATGCTGCTACATAGGGGCTGCATAAGGCTGCTACATGGGGGCTGCATAATGCTGCAACATGGGGGCTGCATAATGCTGCTACATGGTGGCTGCACAATGCTACTACATGGGGGATGCATAATACTATATAGCGGAATATGTGAGTGCATTAAATTATTGTGGAGAAATATGGGTGCATTATGTTAAGTGGAGGAATATAGCTGCTGCATACTACTATTGTCGCGGGCGGAGGGGACGCGCTCACCACGCTCGGGTCCGCTGCTGCTGCTCGGTGGCACGAGCGGTGGGCCGGACCCGGGGACTCGAGCAGCGCTCCTCGCCCACGAGTGAATAGGGGGTGGTTTGTTTTGGGAGATAGTTCGTGACGCCACCCACGGGTCGTGGTGATTATGGGCACCACCGCTGCTGGTGACGAGGATCCCGGGAGAGATGGTAGGGAGCAGCCAGGATGTTGTCCCCTCCGTGGTAGGGGTTGGTGATCCCGGGGTCCGGTGTTGTAACGGGGAGGCTGGATGGCTGGGGTGAAGGGTTGCAGGGGCAGCGCGGCGCGGTGCTGGATGGCACTGGTGTACTCACTCAGGCAGTCAATAACAGAGTCTCTGGTAAACCAAACGGCTGGATGGACGGTCCCGCAGCTGGCTGCAGTGCTTCTGTGCTCTCCCCGGACAGTGTGATGGTGGCTGTCTTTCCCTGCAGCTGGTTAGAATGTTCTGACTCCTGTGGTTGCCCACCGGTAGTCCGCTCCGCGGTGTATAGGTACCGAAGGAGCCCGTTTTGCCCGCAGGCGCTGGCCCTTGGATCTCTAGCCTATGGCGGTGGCTGTATATCCTCACGGTGTGGACTGTTGCCTTCTGTCAGGTCTTGGTTGTTGGGAAACCTCTGGGGTTGCTGTCACACTCGGATTTAACCGTTGTCGGCGGCTCCAAGCCTAGTCTGGGTTTGATGGCCCTGCCTGCGTGCTTAGCTTCACTCCACTCCCCGGTTCGGTACCGGCGGGCCACCACCCGACCCCGGTCCTACGGTTTTGCAGAGATCCACTACCTCCTGCAGACGGCCACCACCGTCTGCCAACCTTGCTGTTTGTGTCTGGGCCCCTACCTAGACACCGACAGTTTGTGACCTCTCACTTTCACCTCCAAACTCTATCTCCTCCACTACTGAACTCCAAACTGAATCTGTCACTTTTCCCGCCTCCAGGCCTATGAACTCCTGGGTGGGTGGGGCCAACCACCTGGCTCCGCCCCACCTGGTGTGGACATCAGACCCTGGAGGGAGGCAACAAGGGTTTTTGTTTGACTGTTGTGACTGTCTAGGGAAGGGGGTATGCGTGTTGTTATGTCTGTGACTACCTGGCTAGTCCAGGGCGTCACACTATACCCCTCAGAGCTGTATGTCCCCTTCTACCCCAGTGCTGTATACCCCTCAGAGCTGTGTCCCTCCCTCCTCAGTAATATGTATGCCCCCCCGTA
The DNA here is from genome assembly GCF_048569485.1 of Anomaloglossus baeobatrachus. Lineage (NCBI taxonomy): Eukaryota > Metazoa > Chordata > Amphibia > Anura > Aromobatidae > Anomaloglossus > Anomaloglossus baeobatrachus. Next base: position 675,028,271 of record NC_134356.1, on the reverse strand, counting down.
ATGTGTATGTTCCCAGCCTCTCCTGTGATATCGTATATACAGAAGTGTCAGTGTGCTCTGTGTGCGGCCATGTCTGTTAGTGACGGCCACTAATCAGTGCAGGCACATGCCCTGGAGGAGCTGGATGGGAGACAAGCGGGGGAGGTGAGAGAGGCTGCTGCCGGCTTCCCCATATTAATATCTCTAATGTGTCTGTGTCTGCATGTGTGTCGCTCAGGGAATGGGGTACTCGGTCCCGGGCAGTATATAGCTGGGAAATGTCACTTTAGTGGCCGTTGCCTGGTCCCGTGCCCTGGGTGCTTTTTTAAAGGGGAGTATTTACAGGGCAGAATAAAGTCATTTGTGTGACGCCAGCTGCAGGTTGCGGTTATGATTGTGGAACCACCGCTGCTGAAGTGGTTACTACCAGGGCTGATGGTAATGGCAGCTGTGGTGGAAGGCCCTCCGTAGGTAGGGCTGAGCCTGGGAGATGTCGGGTGCAATAATAAGGGAATCCACACCGTAGTTGTAATTAACAGTCTCTACTCACTCCAGACCTTTGGATGGCTGGTTCAGGTCCCTGGATTGCCAGTGCCAGTTGATGGCTCGGTTGCTCTGTCCCCGACACTCTAAGGGGTACTTTGCACACTGCGACATCGCAAGCCGATGCTTGCGATGCCGAGCACGATAGTACCCGACCCACATCGCTGAAGCGATATCTTGTGATAGCTGCCGTAGCAAACATTATCGCTACGGCAGCTTCACACGGCACATATGTGACGCCCTGGGCAAGCCAGGGGTCACAGGTCATCACACCACCACACCCTACACCCCAGTTAGGAACACCAAGGCTACCAAAATCCTTGTTGCCTTCCTCCAGGGGCTGGTGTTCACACCAGGGGGTGGGCCAGGCGGTTGGCTCCGCCCACCGAGGAGTTCACAGCCCTGGAGGCGGGAAGAACCGGGCAGATTAGCTCAGGGGGAGCTTGAGTGAGGAGCTAAGTGAACAGAGATGAGTCTAGGAGGAGGAAGTAGAAGGAGTAAACAGAGAGTTAAGCTAAAGAAGTGAAGTAGTAGTGGAGCAAAGGAGAGAAGCTGAAGTGACAGAAAAAGTGAGAGTAGGAAAGCCTGAAGTCGGTTCGGCTGTGTGCCCGGACAGTGACAGCAAGGTCAGCAAACGGCGGTGACAGTCTGGAGGGGGACTGCTCGGAGGTTGGTGGAAGGACCGCGGACGGGTAGTGACCTGGCGGTCTGGAGCAGTATACGAAGAACAGTCAGCACCAGGGCAGGGGCCTCTCGGACCCCGGCAAGGCTAGGAGTCGCCGTAAATTTGCCAAATCCGTCAGTGAAGGGGACGTCTGTCTCCAAACAACCAAGTCCCAATTGAAGGCAACAGTCCAACCATTGAGGAGAGACACCGCCACCGCCAGGGCACCAGTTTCTCAGGGCCAGCGCCTGCGGGCAAAGTAGGGCTCCTCCGGCCCATATCCAAGCCGGGGAGCGGGTTACCGGTGGGAACCTATCGCAACCATTGTAAACTTAGGTGCAGGACAGAGGGACCGTCACCGTCACCTACTGGGGAAAGCAAGTGCAGCCGTCCGTGGGAACCGTCTTTCCAGCCGTGTGTTTTACCGAGAACTGTGTCATCGTCTCAGGGTGAGTGAGTACCACAGTGCCGCAAGGCACAGCGCTGCCCCCGCGTCCCTGTGCCCACCAAGCCCTGCATCTCCCACCTCATCACTGGGCCCCGGGATCACCAACCCCTACCCACGGAGGGGCAACACAACAACTGGCTGCTCCATACCATCCTTCCCGGGATCCCCATACAGAGCAGCGGTGGTGCCAACAAATCACCACAACCGTGGGTGGCGTCACGGACAATAAACAATCCCCACACCCAAAAAACCCCCTTTCACTCACGGGCGAGGAGCGCCGCTCGAGTCCCCGGGATCCGGCCCATCGCTCGAGCCACCGAGCAGCGGCAGCAGCAGGCCGCAGTGCCCGCCGGACCCGAGCAGAGGGAGAGCGCGGCGTCCCCTCCTCCGCCCGCGACAACTTGGCATCACGAACAGGATCTTACCGCTCTGCCGTTGGGTAGAGGTGCGCCATGTAACCGCCGGATGTATCCGGCTGAAAATTTTCGGAAGTCGCCATCTTTGGCGCGAAAAGTTCCCGCTCGAGCGTCTTCTCGAGTAGCAGAGGCGCGAAGGCCAAAACCCCGCCCCAATAGAGGAGGGGCCGGAAAGAAGCTAAGGGGGACGCGATGGCAGCTGGACGCATGTGAGGTGGCTATAAAAGCAGGGACGCCAGGACCCTGTGGCCATCTTGTTGCTAGTTCCTGGAAAGCACGACTGCCGAGATGTCCGCTCCAATCAATAACAGCGAGACCCCCGCGCCCGGCACGGCGACGTGGTTGAGGGACCGGACCGTCCCGCTGAGTAATCGTCTGCAGGCCCATATGCAACTCCTCCTGGAGGAGTGGGAGACCGACATGGCGGATGTGGTGGCTGCTATGTGGAGACGCGAGGTAGAAGAGAATTTGGAGGAGCGGGTAAGCGACCCACGCCCCTGTATTCCTGAAGGATCGGCCATTGGAGCTGAGGGGCCCGGCCGGCTTCCGCTCACCCTGCCCCTCTCCCCGCTACCCGTGACAGCTGCTGCCGGTCCGCCATTAGGCCCGCTACCTGCCCAACCGGTAGCGATACCCTGCCCAGCCGCTCCGGCGGACCAGCCGGCTGCAGACGTCCGGGACGTCCCTGAAGTACACCAGGGGGGAACCGCTAGAACCGCGGCCCCTTAACAGCATGGTGCCAGAAGTCCCAGAAGAGACTGTGCCAGACCCTGAGCCCGGGACCGTGGCCTGGATGAGGGCCCGGGTGATTCAGTTCCACCAGCGTCAACAGGAACAAATCCTCCAGATGATGGAGCAGTGGACCAGCAAGGTGGAGATGCTGACTACGACTACCCCGAGGTACGGAGGGGGAATGGATGTAGCAGAGTCGACTGGTGACCCACGTCCCTATGTCCTACCTGGACCGGCCGCTGCGGCTGAGGGGCCCGGCCTAGTCTCGGCCTATGCATCACCCTTGCCGTTACTTATGGGGCGCCTCAGTGTAAGCTCGCCTAATATGCTGCTCCGTACTACCGTGGAAGGGTCTCAAATGCTGGATGCTGGAGGCCAGGAAGCTGCGACAGCTGACGGCAACCCGCCTGATGCAGGAACAAGAGATGACGACTCCTGCCCCAGCCCCGGGTCCGCTGTTGAGTTTGAAGAGGCAAGTGAGCGTTCCCGCTATGTAGGAGACCCCGTGGTTGTCCATACCCCGCGTACCGGTGGAAATGGGTATCGGGTACCCCTGTCACAGCAGGCATGTCAGTGCATGTTTGATATGCTGGTGGCGGAGGATGGGGCCGCCTCGGCAGAAGAATATGAGTAGGGCAGCGGAGCACCGTTGCACCGTCCCCGTTGGGACCACCACTGAGTTTTGTGTTTGAAAGTTTAAAAATTGAAAATGAAGTAATCAACTGATGGAGTTACCTGATTTACCGTGATTGAGAAAACCGGCCGTTGCCGGCACCGTTGTCCCCGTGGGGACCGTTTAAAAAAAAAAAAGTTGCATGGAGGACTTTCCATGGACAAGCCCGTGAACTTGCAGGGCAACCACAGACGTTAGTGGCTTGTAAATAAGTTGTTTTACCATTACCGTTTCCGCAGTTACCGCCTCCGGAGAGGCAGGTTGGAGGGAGGGCCCTCAGCAGAGCAGGCTGGGGCCCAGCCACCACAGGAACCGGTGGCTACCCTCTGGAGGGGAAGGACAGATCCCGCTCGGGTGACTTGGTGCAGGACTTGGGTCAAGGGGTGCTGCCTGGGTTTTAGGGGTAGCATCAGGGCCAGGTTGCTTGGGTGGGAGAGAGCGGAGACCGTAACCATAAACCGTTAGTAACGTTTAAGAAATGTGCCTCCCGTTGTGGGATGTTGTCATAAATTGTATGTGTGTTATTCTTTTTACCTTTTTCAGAAAATAAAACCGGTGTTGGACGGGCAGCCCGCGGACGGTCTGCATTTTGCTAAGGGAGAATGTGACGCCCTGGGCAAGCCAGGGGTCACAGGTCATCACACCACCACACCCTACACCCCAGTTAGGAACACCAAGGCTACCAAAATCCTTGTTGCCTTCCTCCAGGGGCTGGTGTTCACACCAGGGGGTGGGCCAGGCAGTTGGCTCCGCCCACCGAGGAGTTCACAGCCCTGGAGGCGGGAAGAACCGGGCAGATTAGCTCAGGGGGAGCTTGAGTGAGGAGCTAAGTGAACAGAGATGAGTCTAGGAGGAGGAAGTAGAAGGAGTAAACAGAGAGTTAAGCTAGGGAAGTGAAGTAGTAGTGGAGCAAAGGAGAGAAGCTGAAGTGACAGAAAAAGTGAGAGTAGGAAAGCCTGAAGTTGGTTCGGCTGTGTGCCCGGACAGTGACAGCAAGGTCAGCAAACGGCGGTGACAGTCTGGAGTGGGACTGCTCGGAGGTTGCTGGAAGGACCGCGGACGGGTAGTGGCCCGGCGGTCTGGAGCAGTATACAAAGGACAGTCAGCACCAGGGCAGGGGCCTCTCGGACCCCGGCAAGGCTAGGAGTCGCCGTAAATTTGCCAAATCCGTCAGTGAAGGGGACGTCTGTCTCCAAACAACCAAGTCCCGATTGAAGGCAACAGTCCAACCATTGAGGAGAGAAACCGCCACCGCCAGGGCACCAGTTTCTCAGGGCCAGCGCCTGCGGGCAAAGTAGGGCTCCTCCGGCCCATATCCAAGCCGGGGAGCGGGTTACCGGTGGGAACCCATCGCAACCATTGTCAACTTAGGTGCAGGACAGAGGGACCGTCACCGTCACCTACTGGGGAAAGCAAGTGCAGCCGTCCGTGGGAACTGTCTTTCCAGCCGTGTGTTTTACCGAGAACTGTGTCATCGTCTCAGGCTGAGTGAGTACCACAGTGCCGCAAGGCACAGCGCTGCCCCCGCGTCCCTGTGCCCACCAAGCCCTGCATCTCCCACCTAATCACTGGGCCCCGGGATCACCAACCCCTACCCACGGAGGGGGAACACAACAACTGGCTGCTCCATACCATCCTTCCCGGGATCCCCATACAGAGCAGCGGTGGTGCCAACAAATCACCACAACCGTGGGTGGCGTCACGGACAATAAACAATCCCCACACCCAAAAAACCCCCTTTCACTCACGGGCGAGGAGCGCCGCTCGAGTCCCCGGGATCCGGCCCATCGCTCGAGCCACCGAGCAGCGGCAGCAGCAGGCCGCAGTGCCCGCCGGACCCGAGCAGAGGGAGAGCGCGGCGTCTCCTCCTCCGCCCGCGACACATACCTGCCCTGTGACGTAAACATTTTGCCCACCTTCTTCCTTCCGCATAGCCGGCGTGATCTGCGGGAGGCAGGTAAGGAGATGTTCCTCGCTCCTGCGGCTTTACACACAGCGATGTGTGCTGCCGCAGGAACGAGGAACAACATCGTACCGACATTATGGAATGGAGCGACGTGTCACCGATCATCCGATTTTGACGTTTTTGCGATCGGTGATCGTCGCTCCTAGGCTTTACACGCTGCAATGTTGTTACCAACACCGGATGTGCTTCACTTTCAATTTGACCCCGACGATATCGCAGGTGCGATGTCGCAGTGTGCAAAGTACCCCTAAGTGTGGTTTTGACCCCGAAGCCTGGAACTTTGGGGGTCCCACTGCTGTGATACAGCGGTCTGTCCATTCAGAGGGTAGTGTGGACCCTGTGGGCAGGTATGTGTCCAAACCCCGATCGTTGCTTTACTGCTGATGCCCCCAAGTCTGTAGGTCAGTGAGGACCGTGAAGGTCCCTCATCGCGCAGGTAATTGCCAGGCCATCTGAAACTGTCGCCTGACCTAGGACACTGTACCCCGTGCGTGCCCAGGTTCCAGTGGTGTTCCCTCGTACCATCACTTTTCTCCATTCCAGAGGTACTCGTTTGCTCCAACCCTGGCAACCTCTCTCCTGTGCCCCCGGTTCACCGTTACACGGACCCAGCTAGAGGCACCTCTTTCACTACTACATTGTTCTGCGTATGGAGCTGCACTGCCTGTCCCCTCCCACCAAGTGGTCTAGTCTTTCTAATCTGGCTCCGCCCTCTAGGTGGCCATCCCCTTGTTTCTGACTACCCATGCCCCTGGTGTGAGTGGCAACTGGGATTTTGGTTGTGTGTTGCTGGCACTGGTGTTCCAGGTCCCAGGGGGTAGGCCCTGCATCCCAGAGAGGATGCAGTTCCCTGTAGTGCCCTGAGTAGTTCAGGGGTGCTACATTTCCACTTGGTTAAACACAGCATGTCCTCGGGCTGTAAGAGAATAAAGCATTTATTAAACAGCAAAATAAATAATGCATAATATTATTCCCGGGGAGGCTGTACTTTTAAATGTTGCATGAGCATCCCCCATCAACTCACCACCCAAAGGTCCTGATCCCCAGAACCCTCTAAGGAGGCAGGTCACCGGTCCCTGTGGTGACCAGGTCTGGGTCAGCTCTATCGCAGACCTTTCCTCTAACCTTCCTCTCCTTGGTGGCGATGTCAGTGTCCTGATGGCAAGAAGGGTTACTCTGAGGGGCCCACTTGGTGCAACCTATTTACATTTAAAGTTTTTGGCTGCTGCCAGTCCTGCAGCCGTGGTCCATTTTTATATTAACGTTTCAAAATTATCAATTTTTCAGCACTATGATTTAAACTTTTTCAGCATTTTCAGATTTATGCAGTGAATTTTCAATAAAAATAAACAAAAACACAAAACAACAACTGCTGGGGTAGCCTGGTTCCGCTACCACAGCATAGATGATCTGGGAAATGGCGGTATACGTTACCATGTCTCCCAGGTGCAAGTCACGGTTTGGATGTCCCTGCTTCAAGTGGTCCAGCACATCCGTGCAGGACACAAAGATGCCTGCATGCATGCCGGGCTCCTTTATGAATCCCCAGCCTTTTTGCTGATCAAATTTGTCGATGGTGCCCTGGTACTAGACCCCGCGGGTTCCCCAACTGGCTTGGTGCAGGTTTTGCTTCTCCTGCAGATTCCAAGCCGCCACTTGCCTTTTCTTGGTGGCTCGAGCCCGCTGTTCCTGATTCAGCTGCCGGATGGTAACTTGGCACGCTTCCTCGACCTCCTCATCCACGACAGCCCTCTGTACTGCAGTAGCCATGGGGCACTCCCGCTCGAACCTCAGGCTCCCCGAACCCGAATAGTCCGCATCCAGATCACCGTTAGCGGGCATCAGGTCGGTCTGGTGACCGGCGATTCCTCTGGCGGTCGTCGGGTCTTCCAGGGCTGCATTATGCAGCCTAGCCTGGCCTGGTCTCACTGGAGACAGAGGCGTTGCGGCCTGGTCTGGTCTTGCCGTGGACAGAGGCATTGCGGCCTGGTCTGGTCTGGCTTTGGACGGAGGGTCCGATGGTATCGGCGGGTCAGCTGTCACGGGTAGTACAGGTTCCGCTGCCATGAGGGTAAGTGGGGCTAATGAGGCTCCCACGCTTACCGACTCCTGGTGCCGCTCCTCATGCAGGACTCATTCAGCCTGGGTCTGCACAGCCACCACCATCCCCATCATCTCCGAACGCCAGTCCTCAATTTGTTGTATCATTTGCAGCCACATCCGGACACAGAGCCGGTCCAGCTCCTCTTCCAGCCAGGGCATGGTTCTGTGAGCTGGTGGAGCAGACATTCTCTCTCTCCATTGCAGGTTTTACTGGTCTGCTACTGCGGAGCTGATGTCCCTCTAGCACGCCAAGGAGCATTCTGCGGGCCTCCTGCATTTAGTTTAGTTTCTCCTTGGTTATTTTCACCACTCTCGCAGGGACTGGTCACTCTGGGAGCTTCCGGGTCAGGTTACTGCCGACTTTCGCCCACACTTACAGGACTAGTGGGCGGGACTTCGATTTACGCACTTTTGCAGTTTCGCTCCCTCTTTGTCACAGTCAACAACTATGTTCTCAATCAACCCAAAAGACTGATAAATATCAAAGCTTAATATTTTTGGAAGTTGGAGTGCTTTTTTTTTTAGATTTGGCTATCTTAGGAGGATATCTGTTTCTGCAGGTGACTATTACTGTGCAGAATTATTAGGCAACTTAATAAAAAACAAATCTATTCCCATCTCACTTGTTTATTTTCACCAGGTAAACCAATATAACTGCACAAAATTTAGAAATAAACATTTCTGACATGCAAAAACAAAACCCAAGAAAATTAGTGACCAATATAGCCACCTTTCTTTATGATGACAGCAGCCGACCATCCATAGATTCTGTGAGTTGCTTGATCTGTTTACGATCAACATTGCGTGCAGCAGCCACCACAGCCTCCCAGATACTGTTCCGAGAGGTGTACTGTTTTCCCTCCCTGTAGATCTTACATTTTATTAGGGACCACAGGTTCTCTATGGGGTTCAGATCAGGTGAACAAGGGGGCCATGTCATTATTTTGTCATCTTTTAGACCTTTACTGGCCAGCCACGCTGTGGAGTAGTTGGATGCATGTGATGGAGCATTGTCCTGCATGAAAATCATGTTTTTCTTGAACGATACAGACTTCTTCCTGTACCACTGCTTGAAGAAGTTGTCTTCCAGAAACTGGCAATAGGTCTGGGAGTTGAGCTTCACTCCATCCTCAACCCGAAAAGGTCCCACAAGTTCATCTTTGATGATACCAGCTTATACCAGTACCCCACCTCCACCTTGCTGGTGTCTGAGTTGGAGTGGAGCTCTCTGCCCTTTACTGATCCAGCCTCTGGCCCATCCATCTGGCCCATCAAGAGTCACTCTCATTTCATCAGTCCATAAAACCTTTGAAAAATCATTCTTACGATATTTCTTGGCTCAGTCTTGACGTTTTATCTTATGTTTCTTGTTCAAAGGTGGTGGTTTTTCAGCCTTCCTTACCTTGGCCATGTCCCTGAGTATGGCACACCTTGTGCTTTTTGATACTCCAGTAACGTTGCAGCTCTTAAATATGGCCAAACTGGTGGTAAATGGCATCTTGGCAGCTTCACGCTTGATTTTCCTCAATTCGTGGGCAGTTATTTTGCGCATTTTTTGCCCAACACGCTTCTTGCAACCCTTTTGGCTATTTGCCATGAAACGCTTGATTGTTCGGTAATCACGCTTCAAAAGTTTGGCAATTTCAAGAAAGCTGCATCCCTCTGCAAGACATCTCAAAATTTTGGACTTTTCAGAGCCCGTCAAATCTCTCTTCTGACCCATCTTGCCAAAGGAAAGGAAGTTGCCTAATAATTAAGCACACCTTATACAGTGTGTTGATGTCATTACACAACACCCCTCCTCATTACAGAGATGCACATCACCTGATTTACTTAATTGGTAGTTGGCTCTCAGCCTATACAGCTTGGAGTTGGACAACATGTATAACAAGTATCATGTGATCAAAATACTCATTTGCCTAATAATTCTGCACACAGTGTATGTGTACCTATCTGTGTATGTGCGTGTCTGCTTGTGCATGGGGCCCACTGAGACTTTTTCGCCCGGGACCCACAAAAACCTGGAGCCGGCCCTGATTAAGAGGTTGGGGTCTACAGTCTATACATCACAGGAGTGGCTGGGGTTGTAGTATATACATCACAGGAAAGGTTGGGCGCTACAGTCTATACATCACAGGAATTGCTGGGGCTACAGTATACAGTGTGTCCACCCATATCCTGTCCACCGCCATTAACTTGAGAACGGCAGCAGCTATAGTCATAGAAGTGGTGTCCAGTTATAGTAAAGTAGCCATGCGCTACACAATGAAACCACCTATAGCGCCACCTGGTGGAAAACAACAGAGTTAGCATTTTTATCTCAAAAATGGAACGAGATACAGAAAAAAAGTGAATTACAAAGTTGTAGGGCATCATCAATTCAATACGAATCGACACCTTGCATACAGAAAAGCTATGATTAGAATGTGTAAAACGCACATACGTATGGTCGCGATCTCCAAAACAGAGACATTGCGAGATGCGGACTAATGGAGCACTTAACCATCACTAAGCTCACTAATGGGAAACGTGACCAAGGGGGACGGAGAGGAATGACATGTCCCCCCAATAATTACAATGGATGGGAAATTAAAACAGTCGGCTTACATGAATTGGCCAAAAATCATAAAACAACAAAATATTAGTGACAAACAATAATGATCTACACTGGCCCTACCAGCTATGAACTCTGCGTTCGCCCTCAAACCATGGGTACACTTGAAGTTAGTGAGGTGTGGCCCTCCAACCTGGCCCTGTCTCCTACAAGAACCCTGGCTTAAGACTTCCTACCTTCACCCACAGGACGACTTCAGGAGATAGCACTAAAAATGACAACATAAGGGAAAAAAAAATTCACTTCTGCAGACTTCTCCTGTCTGCAGAAGGCTTAGGTAATGAGTACCAGTGCTTTTTTTGTGGTGGTACTCGCCGGTACGGCATACCGGAAAATCTGAAGAGCGCTGAGGATAAGCACCTCTGGCTCTGTCCACATGGCTAATTTGTAAATTTGCTATATCATCAGCCATTGGCTGGAGCAGGGTGACCTCTGTGTCTCCCCCCCCCCTCCGATCTGATTGGAGCTAGCATCCATGTGATGCTATCCCTCCAATCAAATGTGGAGGGGCGGTGGGTGCCCGCCCTTTTCAAGATGTTATGGACGCTGAGGATCAATGTCATGGCCGGTCACCCCGATCTGCTGCCATAGAGTAAGGTATTTGCTCCCCTCTGCTGTCTTCCACTCTCCCCCCCGACCTCCATTGCCCCCCGTCGTCCGATTCAACCCCCCCCCACGACCTCCGCTTCCTCCCACCTGCCCTGTAATCACTGTGCTGCTCCTGCCGCCGGTGATCGGGTCCCCCAGTGTTCGCCCCTCCCCCCCTGCTACCACCGGCGCCATGTCCGCTCCCAGCTGCTAAGCGGGAACACTAGAAAAAAAAAATCTCACACTTACCGGTCTGCAGCCTCCCGGGACACGTGTGATCGGCTTCAGGACCTGCCGGTAATCAGCTGGTGCAGTCACGCTATGGCATTAGCTGACAGTCTAAGTCCAGCGGTGGGGCGGCTTTTTACCGCCCAGCTGGTTTAAGCGATCAGGTGATGCTCTGAGGTGACTGCAGCAGCTGATTACCGGCGGCTCCTGGAGCGATCAGTCGTATCCCAGGATTTTGCAGACAGGTGAGTAGTTTTTTTTTTGCACTGATGCATCAGCTGATTGTATAACCGGCTTTTATACAATCAGATCATGTGTGATGTGATTCATGTCCTTTAACCTGACATCATCTGATCGCTTTGCCTTCCAGCAAACCAATCAGATGATATTGGATACGGATTGGACGGTGAAGGACCCTTGACCCAGGATTACTGCGGAGGGGGGTTCTTTATTTCAATAAAGGTGGAGTCACTAATTGTGTTGTGTTTTATTTCTAATAAAAATATTTTCTCTGTCTTGTGTTTTTTTTATCTTTACAAGAAATTCATGGTGGCCATGTCTAATATTGGCGTAACACCATGAATTTCGGGCTTAGGGCCAGTTGATAATATACAGCTGGCCCTAACCCCTTATTACCCAGCAAGCCACCCGTCACCAGGGCAGCTGGAAGAGTTGGATACAGCACCAGAATATGGCACTTCTATGAAAGCGCCATTTTCTGGGGAGGCTGCGGACTGCAATTCGCAGCAGGGGTGCCCAGAAAGCTTGGGCACTCTGCGCTGCGGATTCCAATCCCCAGCTGCCTAGTTGTACCTGGCTGGACACAAAATTTGTGCAAAGCCCACATCATTTTTTTTTTCTTAAATTATTTCATGAAATTCATGAAATAATTAAAGAAAAGGGCTTCCCTATATATATTTCTGGTTTTCAGTTGGGTACAAATAGGCAGCTGGGGGTTGGGGGCAGCCCGTACCTGCCTGCTGTACCTGGCTAACATACAAAAATATGGCAAAGCCCACGTAATTTTTTTTTACATTTTACGTTTTTGGGAAAAAAACTCCTGCATACAGTCTTGGCTGAAGGATGCTGAGCCTTGTAGTTTGGCAGCTGCTGTCTGCTCTCCTGCAGACACTAGTGGATGGAGTATGCTGAGCCTTGTAGTTCTGCAGCTGCTGTCTGCTCTCCTGCATATACTAGTGGATGGAGTATGCTGAGCCTTGTAGTTCTGCTCCCCCTGCCTCTCTCTCCTGCATACACTAGTGGATGGAGTATGCTGAGCCTTGTAGTTTTGCTCCCCTGCCTCTCCTGCTTACACTAGTGGATGGAGTATGCTGAGTAGATGAGTGGATGGAGTATGCCTTGTAGTTCTGCACCCCCTGCCTCTCTCTCCAGCATACAGTACCGTTTGTAGTATGTAGTAAACCGTGCACAGGATCTCCCGGCAGCACGACAGCAACGACAACACTCCCTCCCACTCATCAAACTCGGCCGCCGGCTGACAGATCCTCCCCACCCCCCCTCCTCAATCTTGGCCACCGGCGCCTAACAGCATCCCCCCCCCCACCCCCCGCTCCTCGTCTCAGAGATGCGTACCAGCAAATATTTTTTTACAAAAAAAGCACTGATGAGGACACCACACTTCCTTTCTCACAGGCTGTCTCCACCAACAGAAGATGAAAATAACCAGCACTGTGTGAAGCTTAGTGGGACTATTTAAAGGCCAGACTAATTAGTAACTGGCAGCACCTGAGGGAGTGCTTTCAAGCACACATGCCAAAGAAGCATTACCCCATCAGGTGCTAAAAGGAAAAAACATACATTTAAACACGGATGAGTCACGCTGGAGAGAACAGCGTGACAGAGGTCTGTTGGGCATCCCTTTGAAAAATCCCATTTACTGTACAGTATGTACTATTAGCAGTCTACAGTATTTCGTCAGGTATGACATTGCACACTTATTTGCATAATAGGGTAATTCCCCATTTTACACGTTCTAATCATAGCTTTTCTGTATGCAAGGTGTCGATTCGTATTGAATTGATGATGCCCTACAACTTTGTAATTCACTTTTTTTCTGTATCTCGTTCCGTTTTTGAGATATAAATGCTAACTCCATTATTTTCCACCAGGTGGCGCTATAGGTGGTTTCATTGCGGAGCGCATGGCTACTTTACTATACCTAGACATCATTTCTATGCCTATAGCTGCCGCCATTCTCAAGTTAATGGCGGTGGACAGGATATGGGTGGACACACTGTATACATCACAGGAAAGGTTGGGGGCTACAGTGTATATATCACAGTAGGGTCTGTAGCTACAGTATATGCATCATAAGATTGGCTGGGGATAAACACACCACAAGGGGCATAGACATCACTGAGGGGGACATACATGTTACTGTGAGGGGGAATACACAATTACTGGGGGGAATGCACATTACTGAGGGAGGGCATACATGTTGCTGGGGGGGTGACATACAGATCTGGGAGAGGCTGGATTACACAGCGGCTCCTTTTCAATTGTGGTACTGGAGGCATCCCTCGCTAACTTCGCCCACAGATGAACTCCATCCTACGATGTATGTGTGCCGCCCCTGTGCCAGCACCTGGCGCTGCTTGAGTCCGGACTCTCAGGGGTGGTGGCTCGAGGGTCCCCAGACCCGAGGGTCTCGCGCACACGCCGAATAAATGGGGGGACGTATATGTATGGGCTGGGCCGTATTAAGTTTGTGACACCACCCACGGTGCGTGGTCAATTGGGACACCACCGCTGCAGTTATGGGGCACCCGGGGGAGATGTTGTGCAGCAAGTTGTTAATCCCTCCGTGGGCAGGGATGGTGGCCCTGGGACCCGGTGGCTCGGTGCAGGGGATAGCGACCGCAGGGGGTGCTGGTGTACTCACTGTTAGTAAAACACACAAGTCTCTGGTAAACCAAGGTGATGGTGGCCGGTGCCGCGGCCGGTTGCATTCAGGGTCCCCCACCCGGCTGGTGGTTTCTATCTCTGTCCTCTGCACTGTTTTAAGTAGAAAATGACTTCCCAGTCTGAAACGTAGGAGTCCGCTCCCGGCTGGATGTGGCCTCAGGAGCCGTGCCCGCAGACGCTGGCCCGTGGGATCTATGGGCCCTGGCGGTGACCTCTTATCCCTAATCGGTGAGCTGTTGTCTTCTATGAGGGACTTTGGGTGGGACAGGACCTCTAGTCCTGGCCTCAATCGGTTAATTAAGCCAGAAACCGGAACCAAGCGGACTGGTTCAGGGTCCGAGTACCCTTGTGCTACGGTTTCCGGGTCGGTTCCCTGTGTCGGTACCAGCAGGCTACAACCCTGTCCCGGTCCACCTCGGTTCCACCGAGCCATTTTCCCATCTCCTGCTGATGGAGACCACCGTCTGCCACCTAGCCAGAGGCACCAGGGCTCCTACTGTCATGCTCCTGGTATCCCAACTCCGCCTGTCACTCACCGCTCCGGTCCCCGTTCCCTCTGTCCACGGCTGCTCCTCTCGCTCCTCCTCCTGTGCATCCTCCATGCCTCCCGTCCGCCGGTCCCGGCATCCCTCTGCGACCCGGGACTCTGTGCCTGGCTCCCCTGCATCTCCTCCACCTCCCTCTCTGCTTCCTGCACTGGTCTCCAGCACTCGGGCCTCGCGCATGCGCATTAGGGCGCGGGCGCGCTCACTCACCTCTTCTTAAAGGGCCAGCATCACTGGAACAGGGTATGGCTGATTACAGGTACAGGGTATATAAGACTTCCTTTTCCATGTGGGCGGTGCCTGTTCAACGTGTTCTTGTAGCTAGATGTGCAGGTCCCTCTGTGCTTTGTACCCAAGTTAACCCTGTCTCCTCCGCAGTGCCTGTCTGCTGTCCTGAGTGTGTCCAGCTTGCCGGTGTCCCAGGAGTTGCCCCGGTGACTATCAGCTGTGGATCCCGCCATCTTCCGTCAGCCTGTACCCGTCACCGTTCCTGGATTCTACCTGGTTACTTCAGCCTACACGTCTCGCTGGACCTGGACCCCGCCTCCCGTCTGCTGTTACCACTTGGCACCTGTACCCAGTTCCAGTCACCCGTCCTGCATACGGTTCCCGTTGGACTTACTGCCATATCTTGTACAGACTTCTGAAGGACATGAAGTGGCCGCAGGTCTGACCGCGGCTGAGTTCCCATAATCTGCGCCAACAAAATCCCCACGCTCAGATTTTATGCAAGGGTACATTTCTTTACTGGTAAACATTTCAATGACACACGCAGGTGGCTTAGCAGCACACATAATCAGGGTTTGCTATCCAAGTCTCTAACTTCGGACACACGGCACAGAACACACAAAAACAGCAATGATAAACAAGAATTCTGTCCCTAACTTGCCCTATGGGTTACATTACCAGTCCAAAACACAAGGAGGGAGGGCTCCCACGTAGCAGGCCTGGACTCTGGGTAAATGGCGGCGACTCCAAGGAGCAGAGATGGGGAAATCTTCAGCCCTCTTGCCAGAGGACTAGCATACAGTCTCTTGGAATGGAGGAAGGAGACGGTCCGGAGGTCCCTTGAATCCAGTATCACATCTGCATTAGTTCTGGAAATCCCTCACACTTCAGCGATGAGGGCAGTCCGAGGCAGGTCTGCTCTGATACAGGTCCAGTGGCTCAGTGAGCTTTATCCCGCACTTTTTTCCTGTACAACCAGTGTTTGTGGGAGGGGATCAGATTTTACAGTGTCTGCCCCTCGAGCAATTTCAGCACTTGTCCACAAGGTGGCAGCACCATTCTGTGTAATGTCAGTCTCCATGTCCTTTTCGGTCAAAAAACAGTCAGAGCTGTTCGCCTCATTACATATCCCCCCACTGAAAGGTTGGCAGTCCCTGTCAACATTCAAAGGGTCCAGGGCAGCGAGGACTGAGGCTGTGGCAGGGGGAGGCTGAGAAGCGGGCCATACTTACTGGTCCCTATAGGACTGCCCAGGAGGAACCCCGGCAGTGGTGCGGGTAGTACGCCGCAGAGGTTGATTTCCCTCCACTCTATCACCGGTTACACTCTCTACCTCCGTCAGTTCCCTAGAGGGAGGACCAGTCTGCGCAGGCGGGTAACCAGTCCCGGGGTCAACAAGGTCACTATGGTGAGTAATGTCAATGGTGTCAGTCATGTCAGCAGTGTCGTCCTCACCGGGTACTGTGGTCAGGGAGTCCGGCTGGGATGGGCAGGGGCGCAACATATTCCGGTGCAAGGTGCGAGAGTTTCCGCTATCTTCGCCCCGGACTCTGTACACATGACCATCAGGGTAGGGGCGCTCAACTACCCGATAGACTTCAGCTTCCCACTTAGCTCGGAGTTTTCCTTGAGGCTTCTTAATATGAACCAGGACTAGCTGTCCTACTTCTAAGGGTTCTTCCTGTACGGGGAGCGGGTCAGCATGTCTCTGGCCCCGGATTTGTTGGCCCACCAGTCGGTATACAGTTTCCATCTTCTGACGATGAGTGTGTAGCCAGGATGGATAGGTACCGCCAGTATTTTTTTCAGGACTGGTCAGGTTTAGGTCATGGACCCCTTTTCCTGGGTGGCCAAAGAGAAGGGTGTGTGGGCTAAAACCCGTCACGGAGTGGACTTGATTTTTGTAGGCCCACACTAGATCCGGAAGGAATTGGGGCCATTGGTCTTTCTTGTCATCGGCTAAGGTGCGGATCAACTGGAGTAGAGTCCGGTTAAAGCGCTCACACGCACCGTTCCCCTGTGGGTGGTAAGGGGTGGTTCTGGACTTCTGGATCCCATACATCCGATGCAGCTCCTCGATAATTTGACCTTCAAAACAAGCCCCCTGATCAGAGTGCAACCTCTCCGGACACCCATAGACCTGAATGAACTGTCGACAGATGGCCCGCACAGCTGACTCGGCAGTCTGATCTTTGGTAGCAACAGCAACTGCGAATTTTGTGAAATGGTCTGCCATAACCAGACAGTATTGGTAGCCACCACTCGCCGTCCCAATCGACAGGTAGTCCACCATCAACAGCTCAAGGGGCCGGGATGTCTCAACTGTTTGGACAGGTGCACGCTACTCAGCGGACTTGTAAAGCTCACAGGTGCGACAGGCTCGGCAGACATCTTCAACCAGCTTGCGGAGTCCCGGACAGTAGATGGACTGTTGGACCCACCAGAAGGTCTTGTCTATTCCAAAGTGGCCGTTCCTCTTGTGTGGTTCTCCCACCATCTCACGGGCCATTTGGGCCGGCACTACAACCTGTAGGCACTCCTCCAGCATGTGGGATAGGAAGATCCTCTGGTATAGCACTCCTTCTCTCAGAATCAGATGATCCCATTGGCTGAGCAGGGTCAGAGTACTGGTGAACAGTCGTGACCGCGTGTCAGAGGACGGCTTCTGCTGCTGCTTCACCCATTGTTTGAGTAGGGCACATTCAGCATTCTGGTCCTGGATTCTGCACCATTCCTGTGGGGACAGTGGGGACCCTACTGGAGTGCCAGCCTCATCCACAGCATACTGGCGGCAATCCATTATCTGCCGGGCTAATCTTGTGAAGTCAGGCATCTCGTCTCCTTCCAGCTCTTCGTCCCGGTCCTTAGTGGGCGAGGGGGATGTCCTTCTGGACAGGCTGTCCGCATTCTGATTTTCAGCCCCAGCTCTATATTTAATCTTGTAGTTAAACTTGGAGAGCCGAGCCATCCATCGCTGCTTCATAGCCCCAAGTTTCGCATTTTCTAAGTGGGACAACGGGTTGTTGTCCGTCAGGACTAGTACTTCTGCCCCCGTCAGATATCCGGCAAATTTCTCAGTCATTGCCCACATCAAGGCCAACAGCTCCAGCCGGAATGAACTGTAATTGGTGGGATTCTTTTCACCTTCATGTAGGGACCTACTGGCATAGGCTACAACATGTTCCTTGCCTTCTTGTACCTGTGAGAGTACTGCCCCCAGACCCTGTAGGCTGGCGTCAGTATGTAATTGAAAGGGCAGGGTGTAATCTGCATATGCCAGGATGGGGGACAACGTCAAGGCACCCTTTAGAGCTTAGAAGGACTCTTCTTGGGTAGGCCCCCAATTGATGCGGCGTCCTCTGGGACTGTTGGTAGTCCCTCGAAGCAGGTCATGCAGTGGTGCGGCAAGCCGGGCTAAAATCTTGACGAACCGACGGTAGTAGCCTGCCAGTCCCAGGAAAGCCCGGACCTCCTTGACAGTTGTGGGCTGTGGCCAGTCCCGTACAGCGGGTATTTTCTCCGGCGATGGTTGTACAC
Source organism: Anomaloglossus baeobatrachus (assembly GCF_048569485.1). Lineage (NCBI taxonomy): Eukaryota > Metazoa > Chordata > Amphibia > Anura > Aromobatidae > Anomaloglossus > Anomaloglossus baeobatrachus. Next base: position 675,010,082 of record NC_134356.1, on the reverse strand, counting down.
CTTCGGCCGAGATCCTGTGGCCCAGGTAATCGATCTCCTGCTGTAGAAGACGGCACTTGCTGGGTTTCAACTTCAGGCCATGTTCCCTTAGCCTCTGGAATACGCGGCCCAGCTTCTGTAGATGTTCTTCGAACGTGGCTGAATAGACCACAATGTCATCAAGGTAGATGAGGGTGAAGTCGAAATTGAAGTCTTCCAAGCAGCACTCCATCAGGAAAGTTCCTGGCGCGTTGTTCAGGCCGAAGGGCATTCTGTCAAACTCGTACAGACCCATGGGTAGGATGAAAGCGGTCTTTTCTCTGTCCTTTTCGCTCATGGGTACCTGCCAATAGCCGCTGGTCAGATCCAGGGAGGAAAAATACTTGGCTTTCTTCAGAGCCGTCAGGGATTCTTCGATCCTCGGCAAAGGGTATGAGTCCCGGGTGGTGCAAGCATTCAGGCGGCGGTAGTCCACACAGAACCTCAGGGATCCGTCTTTCTTTTTAACTATTACCACCGGTGCAGCCCAGGGGCTCTGGCTCTCTCGTACCACTCCGGCATGGAGCATGGAATTCAGGAGGCTTTTCACTTCTCGGTATTGCTGGGGTGGTATCTGCCGGTATCTCTCACGGATAGGAGAAGCGTTACCCGTAGGGATCTCGTGTTGGATACTGGTGGTGCATCCAAAGTCAGTGTCATGCCGGGCAAAGGACGCCTGGTGTTCCTGTAGTAGTTTTTCCACCCGTGACACTTCCTGTTTAGAGTATTGGGATGTATCCAGCTGACACTTCTCTAGCAGCTCCTTTCCAGCTTCAGTGTCATCTGTGGCGGTGGCCATGGCAGAAACAGTCACTGTCCAGTCTCCCTCTGTCGATGGGGCAAACTGGAAGGGGCCCCTGGGATTCACCTCTGTAGGTAGGGCGTAGACTCTGGCGAGCTGTGTCCCCGCTTCTAGGTCGACGCCTACACTAGCCGTATTGCTCAGCCGCACAGGGATCCTTCCCCTCCTCACGACAGCCAGAGTGCGAGCGACTAATGGGTTCAATTTTCCCTCCCTCGGGGTTTGCGGCTCAATCAGTACCTCCACGCCTTCAAGCGGTCTTGTGGTGCTAAGGGGTAGCAATGTAATTGTCTCCTTTTCAGCCGGTAAGGTGATCCTAGTGTGGCGAGGCACGGTGATAATGGCTATGGGCCGTTGTTCCTCTGCCATTTGCTGTAGGCTGCAGGCCCGGACCACTCTTCGGAATGCTCGGCGGGTGGCCCCGTGTGTGGTAACTTCCTGCCAGTACTTGGGTCCCCGCTTGGTAAACAATACCAGGTCCAGGTCTTTCAGGATGTTCATCCCAATAATCATGGGCGTGTCCGAACCGAAGCCTTCTTTGACCACAATTATCCCCCTCTTCCCGAGGTCCTGTCCACACATTTCGGTGCTCATCCAAGCTACTCCCGTTACTGGAATGGGTAGATTATTGTCCGCTTTGATCTTGATGACGGTATTCGGGTCATAAGCAGCCCGTGGTTGTAGATATTTCTCGTAAAACTGTTCTGAGATGGTGGACACCTGGGATCCAGTATCCATTAGTCCTTGCACGGCAACTCCCTCTAACATTACTTTCAGTGTAGGAGTGTTTGATGCAAGCTTGCTCCTTTGTTGGCTCCTTTTCTCCGTGGTCTTCCCGGTCGAGTGAGCCTCCTCAGCCGGGGTGTCTAGTTTAAAGGTGCCCGCTGTTGAGAGGCATGGCTTGGCGGTTATAGTGGATAGGCGGCCTGGGGTTCCATCCGCTGTTTCGAGTGAAACTCCGCTTGCTGGGGTGTTTGAGAGTCCATTCGATGGAACAGCTGCGGGTCGGGTTGGAAGGAGTTCTGGGGGCAACGGTTTGCTCTGTGACGGGGGTCACCACATGTCCAGCACTTCCCCATAGGTCGGCTAGGTTGCCGTCTCACTTGCCTATCCGCCTGTTGGTCTAATGTGAGCTGCAGCACCTGCTTCTGTAAATCCGCCACCATCTGCTTCAGTTCCTCTGTGTCGCTGTTCGGAGTATTTGTACTGTACATGGATCTGCAAGTAGCGGTATAAGTCTCTGTTCCCGTAACAGGTCCCCTAGAACGTTCTATGGCTTCTTCTTTAACCTCAGCAAATGTAAGGGCTGGATTTATCTGGAGTAAGTCCTGCAATGAGCGGTTGAGATACGGATCTCTCAGTCCTATTACGAATTGGTCCCTCAGCACCAGGTCGCGGGAGGATGTACCAGCTAGATTTTCTCCATTTTTGCAGGCTTGTTCCAGCAGTACTTGGAGGGCGTTCGCATATCGAGGAATGTCCTCCCACTCGAGCTGTGTACGCTGGAAGAACATGTAGCGCAGTGTTCCCAGGTATCTGGTCGGCCCATAGGTGTTCTCTAGCACCCGCACCAAGTCATCTAATGTACGCTGGCCCCTAACCATCTCCAGTCTGACCGTCGTCCATGCTTCCCCCTCTAATGTCAGCATAGCCATTTCCGCTAAGGTCTTAGGGTCAGCATTATACATTTCCCCCACTATCCTAAGTTGTTCCACCCATTCAGGTACAGGGTAATTCCGTCCATTAAATTTTCTCACTTGATTTACAATAGACGCCGGAGGAGCTGTCTGACTATAAGCTACCACCAGGAGGGGATTTTGCTGGTCACAGATCCTGCCGACTACGCCAGATGAAGTGGCCGCAGGTCTGACCGCGGCTGAGTTCCCATAATCTGCGCCAACAAAATCCCCACGCTCAGATTTTATGTAAGGGTACATTTCTTTACTGGTAAACATTTCAATGACACACGCAGCTGGCTTAGCAGCACACATAATCAGAGTTTGCTATCCGAGTCTCTAACTTCGGACACACGGCACACAACACACAAAAACAGCAATGATAAACAAGAATTCTGTCCCTGACTTGCCCTATGGGTTATATTACCAGTCCAAAACACAAGGAGGAAGGGCTCCCACGTAGCAGGCCTGGACTCCGGGTAACCGGCGGCGACTCCAAGGAGCAGAGATGGGGAAATCTTCAGCCCTCTCAACAGAGGACTAGCATACAGTCTCTTGGAATGGAGGAAGGAGACAGTCCGGAGGTCCCTTGAATCCAGTATCATATCTGCAGCAGTTCTGGCAATCCCTCACACTTCAGCAATGAGGGCAGTCCGAGGCAGGTCTGCTCTGATACAGCTCCAGTGGCTCAGTGAGCTTTTTCCCGCACTTTTTTCCTGTACAACCAGTGTTTGTGGGAGGGGATCAGATTTTACAGTGTCTGCCCCTCGAGCAATTTCAGCACTTGTCCACAAGGTGGCAGCACCATCCTGTGTAATGTCAGTCTCCATGTCCTTTTCGGTCAAAAAACAGTCAGAGCTGTTCGCCTCATTACAGACACGAAACCCGAACTCACATCTAGGCCTTCTGGAGAGGCCTCCAGACAATCCCTGTATAGGGGTTCGCTCCTGGTTGTCTCTCTGGGGGAGTCCGATGCACGGTCCCGTGGATCCACCTCTGGACTGAACGTTACACCTACCCTGGTACCGTTCAATTTGGGTCTCTCCTGCTGGAGCTACACTTAGCTCCAGCCCACACTCCTCTCCAACTTGAACTCCAAACTAATCTAAACTGCTTGTTTTCCCGCCCCGGGCTGTCTAGACCCCTGGGTGGGCGTGCACCAACCGCCTGGTCACGCCCACTGGTGTGTCTGTCTTTCCCTAAGGGGGGGTGACTAGGGTTTCAGGTTGGCTGTGTGTTGCCTAATGAGGGAAGGTGTTATGCAGGGGCCTATTTGTGACTACCTGGTTTTGCCAGGGCGTCACACATGTGCATGCAGTGTTCAGCAGGGAATGCTGTGTGTGCGTGATCGTACTGAAAGAGCGAGTTTAAACGGCCAGCAGACCTTAAGATGCAGCTGTTGGCACCGAGCACTGCGGTCTCCGTAATTTGACCTCGGGGGCTACAGAACAGATCCCAACCCCTGGCAATGGCGAATGGAATCCCCCACACTTGCCTGTATGCGCTGGGCAGGGTCGGACTGGGGTGTCTGGGGCCCACTGGGGAATTGACTCCAGGGGCCCACCCTACAGCTACATGCAAATATCTATTAGCTGCTATGTCCATTATAGTGGAGCGCTGACTGTAAAACACAGGCGGCTCCTGCGCATCTCCTGTGCACCATAACTGATGTATAAATACAGTAGTTTGCAGTAATGGGGTCTTTGGTGAAAAGTTATCACCGATCCACAGGTTAGGTTGGTTATAACTTGCCCGAAAAGGGGGTAAAGCGGATGTGCATGCCCGCATGTATGTGGAGAAACATCACCTGCAGCGAGCTACCATCGGGGTCCAGAGCAGTGCGCCATGTGAAGGTGGCACTGGAGCCCCACGGTTGAGAATGGACTGTTGAGTAAGGCAGCGGTCCACCATTGCATACAGTTGTCCCCCGTTGGGAGCCTCAGCAGTTTGAATGAATGACAAAAATCATCCCGAAAGATCATCTGATTATCTACTGTGATTATTCCGGCCGTTGCCGGCAAGTTGTCACCGCAGGGATCCTTTGTTACCGTTGGCATGAGTAACTCTTCATGGACATGCCTGAGAACTTGCAGGGCACCCACGAACTGGTGGGACTGTAAATAAGTTGGGGGCATGTTTTCCGTTGCCGCCTCCGGAGAGGCAGATTTGGAGGATGGGCCTGGAGGAAAGTGATGGCCCAGGCCTGCCACTACCGCAACCGGTGGTGATCCTCCGGGGGTTAGAGGTCCCCCATGGACGTGGGGTCCCCTGAAGTGACAGCCAGGTGCGAGGCACCGTACCCGTTCCCGCTCGGGCAGCCTGGATCAGGACTGGGGTCAAGGGGTGCTGCCCACTTCTTAGGGGCAGCATCAGGGCTAGCTTGCTTGGGTGGGTGAGAGGAAGCTGTCCGTCCGTTATTATTAAAAATGTATATATATATGTGTTTTGCAACGTTTAAGTGACATACCTCCCATAAGGGAAGATTTGAAATGCATACTGTGTTGTTGTCTTTATATTTTTACAGTTGAAAAGAAAAATAAAACCGGTGATGGACGGGCAGCCCGAGGACGGTCTGCATTTAACCAAGGGGGAATGTGGCGCCCTGGACTAGCCAGGTTGTCACAGGTACTGCAACACACACCCCCACCCCGAGACAGGCACATCAGCCAGACACAAAATCCTTGTTGCCTCCCTCCAGGGGCTGATGTCCACACCCGGTGGGGTGGGGCCAGGTGGTTGGCCCCACCCACTGAGGAGTTCACAGTCCTGGAGGCGGGAAAAGAAAGTCAGTTGAGTTCAGTTAGGGAAGTGTAAGGAGTGAAGAGGAGTGAAGGAGTAAACTGACCGTGTCCGGGTGCGTGGCCCGGGCACTAAGAGCAAGGTTGGCAAACGGTGGTGGCCGTCTGCAGGAGAGGCGAATCAACGCGGAACCGTAGGACCGGGGTCGGGCGGTGGCCCGCCGGTACCGAACCGGGGACCAAAGTGAAGCCAGCACACACAGGCAGGGCCTGCGGACCCAGACCAGGCTTGGAGTCACCGTTAAGAGGTCAAATCCGTCAGTGACCGGAACCCCAGGGGTTTCCTAACAGCCAAGACCCGATAGAAGGCAACCGTCCGACCAGCAAAAGGAAATACAGCTACCGCCACAGCTAGAGTTCCAAGGGCCAGAGCCTGCGGGCAAAAGGGCTCCTCCGTCACATATATACGCTGGAGAGCAGGTTACCGGTGGGAAGCCATCGGGACCGAACATACACAAGGGTGCAGGGAAAGGCAGCCACCACCAACCGTCCGGGAGAAGCCACAGCAGCCGGCTGCGGGACCCGTCCATCCAGCCATTTGGTTTACCAGAGACTTTGCGTACATTTGTGGCTGAGTGAGTACAACCGCGCCATCCGGCACCGCGCTGCGCAGTCCAGGCGGCCTGCACCTTGCCAACCCTGCCTCCCCGTCACCTCACCGGGCCCCGGGACCACCAACCCCTATCCACGGAGGGGGAAAACAACATCCCAGCTGCTCCCTACCATCGCTCCCGGGATCCCCGTCACCCGTTACCAGCAGCGGTGGTGCCCAACCTCACCACAACCGTGGGTGGCGTCACAGACTAAATCCCCCAAACCAACCACCCCTTTCGCTCACGGGCGAGGAGCGCCGCTCGAGTCCCCGGATCCGGCCCACCGCTCGAGCCACCGAGCAGCCATCGCAGCAGCGCCGGATCCGAGCGTTAGCAAGCGCAGCGCAGTGGCGTCCTCCCCGCCCGCGACATTATTCTCACCTGTCCTCTGTTCCCGTGGTGTCCTTACCTTACCAGTCCGCAAGACACATAGACCTCTCCATGATCTCGCCCGATGCATGGAACCACCGCCGCAGGATGCCATCATGGCTTTACTGCAGTTAAATGCTTTGCGGCGCCATAAAGCATTTAACTGCAGTAAAGCCATGAAGTCAGCCTGCAGCGATGGCTCCATGCAGCAGACGGGTCACTGAGGGGTCTATGTGTCTTGCGGTCTGGAGCACCGCGGGAACGGAGAAGAGGTGAGTGTTTTTTGTTTGTTTTTTTTTCTTCGGCTCCTCCTGAGCGCTTACCTACGGCCCTGCGCGTCCTCTTCTCTGCGGCCCCGGCGGCAGTGTGATGACAGCTGAGCAGCTCCTCCGCCTCCTGTCACCTGCCGCACTGTCCAGATGTACGTGCGTCTGAAGGATACACGTACATTTGAATAGCGGCGCGGTCTCCAGGCCTGTACACCGGATATGTACAGGCCTGGGACTTCCGCAGTGCAGGACCTACGGTGAGTCACATGACTGTGATGTCACCACAGTTCCTTCTGCAACCGCGAAAAACTGCAGCGATAGTACAGAACTTGTGCTATCGCTGCAGTTTGTGATTTAAAGGCTGGTGGGCCCTCAGAGTGTAGGGGGGGACCGATCAGGGCGTCGGGGCCCTGCACAGTCTGCCCGCACATAACGCCGGCCCTGAGAAACAGGCGGCTTTGCGGCACTGTACATAGCCCCGCATTATATAAGGCATGTGGGGCCCACTGAGGGCCCGGGGCCTACCGGGGGATTCCCCGCTACCCCGGCAGGCCAGACCGATCCTGGCGCCGGGTGCTGACGCCGGCCCTCCATCTACTACATTATCTGTACTCATGGTGTTATCACTGTGTTTTCTGTGGTGTTACATAGGAGTTCAGGTGACATCTACTACTCTATATAATTAGCTTACCTTTTCAATTTAAGCAGTGTCTGATTATTTGAAGTTTCTGCACAGAAACAGCCATCAGGAAGAGCATCTATTATCTCTTTGTTCAATGTTTCATTAACCATTATCTCGAAATTTCTGTGCTTTATAGTGACTCCTTCCACCGACGCTAGAAAATAAAACCCATCATCACCTTGTTGTATGATATTATGGCCGGATTTAAAGCTTTTAGGCTGAGTCTTGGAGCCAGGTATTACTTCTGTGCAGGGTGTAAATGGCACCAGATAATATCAGGACTTACTGAGACTAAGGAAGAGCAGCAGAAGGGTTATCATTGTGCCCAGGAGACCGATGGGGAAGATCCAGGAGAAGACGATCTGTAGGAACAAAAATATAAAGTAAAATGAGCTCCGCACTTCCCATCTGTTACTTCTGTATCTGCTGTGACCTCCTAAAGCTGGAGAGCGTCCATGTAATGTATATGAGGAGACAACACACAGAAAAGAGGTGCCGAAACCCGGGAGAAAAGGAGCTGTCAGTGCACACGGCAGGGGGATCAGAGTGTGTCCCCTGGGTATAATCGCACCTCTGCAAACTGATCTCTTATAGTCTAAAGTGAGGTTTACACGCTACGATTTCGCTACAGCGATCTCGTTGGGGGTCACGGATTTTGTGACGCACATCCGGCCGCTGTAGCGATCTCGTTGGGGTCACGGATTTTGTGACGCACATCCGGCCGCTGTAGCGATCTCGTTGTGTGTGACTCCTAGGAGCGATTTTGGATCGTTGCAAAAACATCCAAAATCGCTCCTCGTTGACATGGGGGTCCTCTCCCAATTATCGCTGCTGTCGCTGTGGCGAAGTTGATCCTCGTCCCTGCAGCAGCACACATCGCTACGTGTGACTTCGCAGGAACTAGGAACCTCTCCTTTACCTGCCGCCGGCCGCAATGTGGAAGGAAGGAGGTTGGTGGGATGTTCGTCCCGCTCATCTCCACCCCTCCGCTTTGATTGGGCGGCCGCTTAGTGACGTCGTTGTGACGCCGAACGGACCGCCCCCTTAGAAAGGAGGTGGTACGCCGGTCACAGTGACGTCGCTATGCAGGTAAGTACGTGTGACGGGTCCGCACGTTTTTGTGCATGACGGGCAGCGATATGCCCGTCTCGCGCAAACGATGGGGGCGGGTACGCATGCTAGCGATATCGGTACCGATATCGCAGCATGTAAAGCCACCTTAACTTAAATGGAGCAGATTTCTGATTCATCTGATAGGGGTTTGCAGAAATCCATGCACCTTCTGCAGAAATCTTCACTTTCACACATATGGGGCTGAATCCTCCCAGTCTGCCCCATGTGAATATCCCATAAACCAGAGTCCTTATTTCCCCCCCTAAACCGGCACAGATTTACTCAAAGGGTGGAAATTTAAAAAGAAGGTGCACAGATCTGGTAACAACTAAAAGATGCTACATCATTTGTAACAATTGACAAAAAAGAACAAGAAAAGAATATAAGAACCTTCTGCACAACTTATAGTAGTATGTTATTAGTAATGCAAAAAGGTGCAAACACCACAGGATGAAAAACAAAACACATAAGAAATGCAAGACGTCCAAAATCCCTACATACAAGCATATAAAGATATAAAATGCATTGCACAGAACCACACGCCATGTGTGTGGACAGGTGAATATGCTGCCACCTAGTGGCTATTATAAAGTTAAATCTATAGAGAAATTATAGTATATATTGATAGCAATAAAGGAAAAAATGAATACAGTATATCCCCAAATTATATTATAAGGGTAAGGTCAAAATAGACAATAAACAATGTTATATCACTATAAAAATATCATATCATATGTCCATTGTGTGGCCACCAAGATAATACTCCAAAGGGCATCATGGGGTCACGCTACATACGGGGAAGTACCCAGCGAAAGGTAAGGGAAACCCTATGTTTAGGGAAGGGGGAGATGGTGACCCCTTACCAAGCCTACCACTGAACCCTAGCTTCCTTCACTGTCCTAGATAGGTGCGGAACCTATGCGCCGAGCCAGATACCTAGCCCTAAGCTGACCCTGATCTGGGCCCTAGGTAGGCAGTGGATTGCAGTGGATGGGATGTGCTCTTCGTTAACACCACTAGGAGCTAAAGGACAAACAGGCATAACAAACAATGGAAATTAACCAATTTATCTCCGAGTAGATACAGGGAGAGGAGCTGCAAAATACAACAAAGTTACTCCGGATGATTGCAAGCCTCCTGCTTGCACTCAGGATCTGTAGGTAGTTAGAGCTATCACCAGCACAGACCAGAAGGGAATGAGGTAATTTAAGGACACAAATGGCAGTGCTGATGGAAACAGCTGAAAGGGTGAGGAACTCCACAGGGTCCTAAAGGGAAAGGGAGGCACCATCTATAGATAGTAGCATGTGTGAAATGCTATGGAGGTGTACAATATATAAGATATAGTCTATAAAAGATGGCCCTGATGAAGCTGTGACTCACATAGAGATACGCATGGGGTACAGAGTTTGCTATGCTTTGCATCCAACCTCTGTTTCTATGCCACTACATTTTCATGTGTATGACTCTTTTGTACACCTCTATAGCTTTTCACACATGCTGCTATCTACAGTTAGGTCCAGAAATATTTGGACAGTGACACAATTTTGGCGAGTTGGGCTCTGCATGCCACCACATTGGATTTGAAATGAAACCTCTACAACAGAATTCAAGTGCAGATTGTAACGTTTAATTTGAAGGTTTGAACAAAAATATCTGATAGAAATTGTAGGAATTGTCACATTTCTTTACAAACACTCCACATTTTAGGAGGTCAAAAGTAATTGGACAAATAAACCAAACCCAAACAAAATATTTTTATTTTCAATATTTTGTTGCGAATCCTTTGGAGGCAATCACTGCCTTAAGTCTGGAACCCATGGACATCACCAAACGCTGGGTTTCCTCCTTCTTAATGCTTTGCCAGGCCTTTACAGCCGCAGCCTTCAGGTCTTGCTTGTTTGTGGGTCTTTCCATCTTAAGTCTGGATTTGAGCAAGTGAAATGCATGCTCAATTGGGTTAAGATCTGGTGATTGACTTGGCCATTGCAGAATGTTCCACTTTTTTGCACTCATGAACTCCTGGGTAGCTTTGGCTGTATGCTTGGGGTCATTGTCCATCTGTACTATGAAGCGCCGTCCGATCAACTCTGCGGCATTTGGCTGAATCTGGGCTGAAAGTATATCCCGGTACACTTCAGAATTCATCCGGCTACTCTTGTCTGCTGTTATGTCATCAATAAACACAAGTGACCCAGTGCCATTGAAAGCCATGCATGCCCATGCCATCACGTTGCCTCCACCATGTTTTACAGAGGATGTGGTGTGCCTTGGATCATGTGCCGTTCCCTTTCTTCATGTGCCAGTCCTTTATATTGACCACACATGTATTTATACATATAAATGAGATCTCCTCTGAGACGTCTTTTGTCCTCCTCTCATCATACGGGCGGCCTCCATTCCGTGTAATAATCTAGTTGCCACCTTTGAACTGACTCTAACTTCTGAATGTCCTTTTTAAAATGTAGAACCCAAAACTGGATCCCATATTCCAGATGTGGCCTTACAGGTGATTTATAGAGGGGTAACAATACGTTGGGATCACGGGATCTAATCTCTCTTTTTATAGACCCTAGAATCTTGTTTGCTTTAGCAGCTGCCGCCTGACATTGATGCTGCTCCTCAGCTTATTTGTAATGAGAATACCCAAGTCCTTCTCCTGTTCTGTAGTCCTGAGTTTACTTCCAGTTAATGTATACGCAGCTATAGGATTACTCCGTCCTAGGTGCATTACTTTACATTTATCAACATTAAATCTCATTTGCCAAGTATCTGCCCATTCTGACATCTTTTCCAGATCTTCTTGTAATATTGCACTATCAAGGGCAGTTTTTATTATCCTACATAGTTTGGTGTCATCGGCAAAGACTGACACTTTACTATCAATCCCATCCACAAGGTCATTAATAAAGAGATTAAAAAGAATTGGTCCTAGCACAGATCCCTGCGGCCCCCACTGCTGACTATAGCCCATTTAGAGAATGTACCATTTATGACTATGTGGCGCCCTGGACAAGCCAGGGGCCACAGAGAACAACACCAACACACCCCACACTCCCAGCAGGCACACCGAGGTCAGACATAAAACCCTTGTTGCCTTCCTCCAGGGGCTGATGTCCACACCAGGGGGTGGGCCAGGTGGTTGGTCCCGCCCACCGAGGAGTTCACAGTCCTGGAGGCGGGAAAAACCAGGCAGATAGAGTTTGGAGAGGAGTGAGGACAGTTGAGAAGTGAGAGTGAGAGAGGAGAAAAGTGACAGCTAAGCAGCCTGAAGTTGGTCCGGGTGTGTGGCCCGGACAAATCAGCAAGGTTGGCAGACGGTGGTGACCGTCTGCAGGAGTGGCCGATTGGAGTTTACCGTAAGGACCGTGGACGGGCGGTGGCCCGGCGGTACCGGACCGGTACACAAAGAGAAGCCAGCACCATCTGGCAGGGGCTTTTCGGACCCCGGCAAGGCTAGGAGTCGCCGTGAATTTGCCGAATCCATTAGTGAAGGGGACCTCCTGGGTTTCCAAACAGTCAAGTCCCGACAGAAGGCAACAGTCCAACCAAGTGAGGGAGACACCGCCACCGCCAAGGCAACCATTTCTCAGGGCCAGCGCCTGCGGGCAAAAGGGGCGCCTCCGGCCCATATCCAAGCCGGGGAGCGGGTTACCGGTGGGAACCCATTGGAACCGTACAAACAACTTAGGTGCAGGGAAAGGTAGTTACCACCAACCTTCCGGGATCAACAACACCGCAGCCGTCTGTGGGACCCGTCCATCCAGCCGAGTGTTTTACCGAGAACTGTGTCATCATCATTGGGCTGAGTGAGTACCACCGTGCCGTGCGGCACAGTGCTGCCCCCGCGACCCTGCACCTCACCAGGCCCCGCAACCCGCCTGCCATTCATCCCTACCCCATCACCGAGCCCCGGGACAACCAACCTCCTACCCACGGAGGGGAGAACTAACAACCAAGCTGCTCCCTGTCACCGCTCCCGGGATCCCCGTCCAGAGCAGCGGTGGTGTCACCAAAATCACCACAACCGTGGGTGGCATCACGGACAATATCCCTAAACCAAACTACCCCCTTTCATTCACGGGCGAGGAGCGCCGCTCAAGTCCCCGGGATCCCGCCCTCCGCTCGAGCCACCACCGAGCAGCAGCAGCCGCAGCAGCAGCGGCAGCCGGACCCGAGCAGTGGGAGAGCGCAGCGTCCCCTCCTCCGCCCGCGACAACTACTCTTTGTTTCCTATCTTTTAGCCAATTCCTTACCCAGTTGCATATAGTTTACCTGGTCCCGGCTTCTGGAGCTTTAGGGGCACTTTGCACACTACGACATCGCAGGTGCGATGTCGGTGGGGTCAAATTGAAAGTGACGCACATCCGGCGTCGCAGTCGATATCGTAGTGTGTAAAGCCTTTTTGATACGATTAACGAGCGCAAAATCGTTGTAAATGTATCATTGGTGCAGCGTCGGTCATTTCCATAATTTGCAAATGACCAATGTTACGATGTTGTTCCTCGTTCCAGTGGCATCACACATCGCTGTGTGAGAAGCCGCAGGAGTGAGGAACATCTCCTACCTGCGTCCTGCGGCTCACGCCAGCTATGCGGAAGCATGGAGGTGGGCGGGATGTTTACGTCCCGCTCATCTCCGCCCCTCCGCTTCTATTGGCCGCCTGCCGTGTGACGTCGCTATGACGCCGCACAACCCGCCCCCTTAATAAGGAGGCGGGTCGCCAGCCAGAGGGATGTCACAGGGCAGGTGAGTGCAAGTGAAGCTGCCGTAGCGATAATGTTCGCTATGGCAGCTATCACAAGAGATCGCAGCTGCGACGGGGGCAGGGACTATCGCGCACGGCATCGCAAGCACCGGCTTGCGATGTCGTAGTGTGCAAAGTGCCCCTTAGTATAAGGCTATTATGTGGTACAGTATCAAATGCCTTTGCAAAGTCCAAATAATTCACATCAGCTGCATTACCAATATCCAGGTTTGCATTTACCTCCTCATAGAACCCCAACAGGTTGGTTAGACACGACTTATCTTTCATGAATCCATGCTGTCTGTCAGTTATTATATTATTTTCTGCAATATATTTTTGCATGTCATCCCTTAAAATGCCCTCAGAAACTTTGCATACTACTGATGTCAGGCTTACTGGACGGTAGTTGCCTGGATCTACCCTCTTACCTTTCTTAAATATCGGTACCACATCAGCAATCCTCCAATCCTGAGGCACCAACCCTGTTACAAGTGAGTCTAAGAAGATGAGATAAAGTGGTCTGTTGATTACTGAGCTCAATTCCCTCAATATTCGAGGATGAATGCCATCTGGCCCGGGGGAATTGTCAATGTTTAATTTAGTCAGAGGCAGGCGTACTTCTTCTTATGTTAAATTAATTATATCAGGAGGTGAACTTTAATTTTTCACTTGTTGAATGATCCCTGGAACAGTCAGTTCCTTGTTGAACACAAATGAGAAGTGCCTGTTTAATATCTCAGTCTTTTCTTTGTCCTCTATAAATAAGTTATTATATTTTAAGAGGCCAATACTATCCTTTGTTTTCCTTTTGGCATTAATGTATATATAAATGATTTTGGGATTTATTTTAATGTCCTTGGCGATTTTTGTTTCAGTAGCTAATTTTGCTTGCTTGATTTCTCTCTTATATTTCCTGTTGATATCTTTATACTTCTGAAATGCTATTTCTGTATTCTCAGCCTTCAAGATTTTAAACGCCCTTTGTTTTTGTTTTATTATACTTTGTACAGTCTTATTTATCCATAGTGGTTTCTTTTTATTCCTGGACATTTTATTACCAGAGGGTATAAGTTTTTTACAGGACTCTAGGAGTATATCCTTAAATGTACGCCATCTACAGTGCCTTGCGAAAGTATTCGGCCCCCTTGAATTTTTCAACCTTTTCCCACATTTCAGGCTTCAGACATAAAGATAAAAAAATTTAAGGTTATGGTGAAGAATCAACAACAAGTGGACACAATTGTGAAGTTGAATGAAATGTATTGCTTATTTTAAAATTTTGTAAAACATAATAAACTGAACAGTGGAGCGTGCAATATTATTCATCCCCTTTACTTTCAGTGCAGCAAACTCACTCCAGAAGTTCATTTGAGGATCTCTGAATGATCCAATGTTGTCCTAAATGACTGATGATAAATATAAGCCCCTGTGTGTAATCGAGTCTCCGTATAAATGCACCTGCTCTGTGATAGTCTCAGGGTTCTGTATAAAGCGCAGAGAGCATCATGAAGACCAAGGAACACAACAGGCAGGTCTGTTGTGAATGTCATCCGAGTGGGTGCTGGTGTGGAGCTCCCTCTGGTGGCCAGGAATGGTAATGAAGCGTAGTTTAAATCTGTCATTCGAACAGGTGATGGAATTAACTGGGAATCCAGAAAATCCTATTGCAGATCACCCTAGTCTATTTAGGAGAGCATTTTGTGCTTAGCGGGAACCGGTGATAAATGTTCCCTGCCTGCTTCTGAAGATGGTTGGGAGTTTTCCCTTCTGTTTCTCCCATTTATTTGGTGCCCGAATCTACTCCAGATAAGTTTACTGTTTCTGAGCTTAATTGCTGAATATGCACTTAAGAGTGTTTCTGCTTATTCCAATTGGTTCTGTGTTTGTTTTTTTGTATGTGAGGATCTGTCTTTCTGCTTTTATGAGAAAGGCAGTTCCTCCAGCAAGAAAGGGAGCTTGCTCCCTGTATATCTGCAGTTCCGTTTAAAGTTTCTGGCACAAGAGTACCTTATATAGTGGGGGAGAGACTCAGTGGTCTCGGATCTTTTTTCCTATCAGGAGATTGGTATTTTTGCAGAGTTTTTTGCTGGCTGCAATCAGTTATCTTTCCTGTCCTGTTCTATCTAGTTAGTCGGGCCTCACCTTTGCTGATCTATACTTTCCATCTGTGTATTGTGTTTTCTTACATCACCGTCATTTACATGTTGCGGGCTTGCTATTCCTTTGGGGACTGTTCTGAGGCAAGTTTCTATTTTTAGGTGTGGCTAGTTTCTCCAGTAGTGAGGAGGTGTCTAGGTGTGTTAGGAACATCCCACTGCTACTTCTATTGTTGTCCGATAGATAGGGTATTGCGGTCAGGTTAGCTTCCAACTACTCTTGTGGTTTTGTTTTTTGTTGATTAATGGGATTTTTCGTGATTGTCCTTGGTTACCAGATTATAACACAGGTCCGTGATACTGTTGTGGAGAAGTTTAAAGCTGGATTTGGTTACAAAAAGATTTTCACAATTTTACACATCCCAAGAAGCACTGTGCAAGCGATCATATTGAAATGGAAGGAGTGTCATACCACTGCAAATCTACCAAGACCCGGCCGTCCATCCAAACTATCATCTCAAACAAGGAGAAGACTGATCAGAGATGCAGCCAAGAGGCCCATGATCACTCTGGATGAGCTGCAGAGATCTACAGCGGAGGTGGGAGAGTCTGTCTATAGGACAACAATCAGTTGTACACTGCACAAATCTGGCCTTTATGGAAGTGTGGCAAGGAGAAAGCTATTTCTCAAAGATATCCATAAAAAGCGTCATTTAAAGTTTGCCACAAGCCACCTGGGAGACACCAAACATGTGGAAGAAGGTGCTCTGGTTAGAGGAAACCAAAATCAAACTATTTGGGCACAAAAGCAACACAGCTCATCACCCTGAACACACCATCCCCACTGTCAAACATGGTGGTGACAGTATCATGGTTTGGGCCTGCTTTTCTTCAGCAGGGACAGGGAAGATGGTTAAAAGTGATGGGAAGATGGATGGAGCCAAATACAGGACCATTTTTGAAGAAAACCTGTTGGGAGTCTGCAAAAGTACTAAGACTGGGACAGAGATTTGTCTTCCAACAAGACAATGATCCCAAACATAAAACAAAATCTACAATGGAATGGTTCACAAATAAACATATCCAGGTGTTAGAATGGCCAAGTCACAGTCCAGACCTGAACCCAATCAAGAATCTGTGGACAGAGCTGAAAACTACTGTTCACAAACGCTCTCCATCCAACCTCACTCAGCTCCAGCTGTTTACAAAGTTAGAATGGGCAAGAATTTCAGTCTCTCCATGTGCAAAACTGATAGACACATACCTGTTGTGAATGTCAGTTATGCTTTTGCTGCTGTGAGGCTCCCCCTTGTGGCCAGGAATGGTTTGGACAGAGACCAGGTATGTTGGAGCAATGGGCGTTTCGATTGCTAACTCTCTGCTTATTTAAACCTTGGTCTGCTAGCAGTCTAAGCCGGATGTCATTTGTTCTTTGTTTACCAGCCTTCTCATCCTACTCCAGACCACATCTTACCCAGATAAGTGCTTGGCTCTTTATTTGTTGTTTTGTTCTTTTTGCTCTTATCTGAGTTTGTCATTTGCTGCGGTTATTGTCAGTTTATTTGCATGCAGGAATCTTCCCTCTCAGTTGCTTAGCTAGGAAGCTCCCTGCAGCTATGTTTGGAATATTGCTCCTATAAGTCCATGTGTTTGTTGCTTCTTGAATTTGTAATAGTTCCTGCTTTCTGTTCACTGGTAAGACAAGAGCACCTGGTATAGGACGGAGTTCAGATCTAGTGATCTGAGGGATTTTTGTATTATCAGGAATTTGGATTTTTGTAGGGTTTTTCTCTGGCCACCATCAGCCCCTTTTCTATCCTGTCCTATTTAGTCAGTGGGGCCTCACCTTTGCTAATCCTATCATCTATATGTGTATTGTGTTTTCCTATATCACCGCAGTCTTTGAATGTGGGGGGCTTGCTATACCTTTAAGGTCTATTTCTAAGGCAGAGAGTTATTCATCTTTCCTTCCTTCAGGATAGCTAGTTCTCTGGCTGGGTTCGCGGTGCACAGGATGTTAGTTCACCCCTCAGCTACTTCTAGTGTTGATGGTTAGTAAGGGGATGCCGGCCAGATTAGTTGCCAATGCAGTTGTCACCTTTTTTACCAATGATTTATGGTGATCTTCCATGGTTCCGGATCATAACACATACCCCAAGCGACTTGTGCTGTAATCGCAACAAAAGGTGGTGTTACAAAGTATTAACTTAAAGGGGCCGAATAATATTGCACGCCACAATTTTCAGTTATTTATTTTTTATAAAAGTTTAAAATAAGCAATACATTTCGCTCACCTTCACAATTGTGTCCCACTTGTTGTTGATTCTTCACCAGAACAATTTATTATCTTTATGTCAGAAGCCTGATATGTGGGAAAAGGTTGAAAAATTCAAGGGGGCCGAATACTTTTGCAAGGCACTGTATGTTAAGTATCCCCAGTTACCATGACATTGTCCCAATCTACACATTTAAGCTCTTCCCTTAATTTGTTGAAATCAGCTTTCCTAAAATTCCAGGTTTTAGCATTTCCCGTTGAAATGCTCTATTGAATATTACGTTGAAGCTTACCATATTATGATCGCTGGTGCCCAAGTGCTCCCGGACCTGTAGATCTGAAATCGTATCCGGTCTATTTGACAGGACCAAATCTAGCAAATTATCTCCCCTCGTCGGTTCATCTACCATCTGAGAGAGGAAATGGTCTTGAATGGTAGATAAGAATTTACAGCTTTTTAGCACAACCAGAAGATTCTCTGTCCCACTGAATGTCTGGATAGTTGAAATCCCCCATAATAAGAACCTGATTACTATTATTAGCTGCCTTTTCAATTTGTTGCAGCATTTCACCCTCCACCTGTTCAGGCATGTTAGGAGGCTTATAGCAAACTCCAATTAGCATTTTTCCGTTATTCCCCTCCCCATGTACATTTACCCATACTGACTCCACATTGTTGCAGTTCCTCCCAATGTCATCATTGAACACAGGTTTTAGGTTAGATTTGATAAATATATACACCCCACCACCTTTTTTGTCTTTCCTGTCCTTTCTGAATGAAGTATAACCCTGTATGTTTGTCACCCAGTCATGGCTTTCTTCCAGCCAGGTTTCCGTAATGCCCACCACATCGTAATCCATGGTTGACATAAGAGTCTCCAATTCATTCATTTTGTTTACAAGACTTCGTCTATTTGCCATTAGACATTTAATACTATTAACACCTTTATTACTCCTAGCCTCCCTACTTTCCTTGCATGTCCCAGCCCGCCTAATCCTTCCTTAATTGACCACCTACCGTCTCACTGTCTCTATCTGCTCTATCTATCCCCTTATTTGCTCCACTACCCTCCCTCCCCCCAGATCCTAGTTTAAAAGCTCCTCCATCTGTCTGACCATTTTCTCCCCCAGCACAGCTGCACCCTCGCCATTGCGGTGCAGCCCGTCCCTACCGTAGAGCCTGTAGCCGACTGAGAAGTTTGTCCAGTTCTCCATGAACCCGAACCCTGCCTTCCTACACCAATTTCTAAGCCACATATTTATCTCCCTAAGCTCCCGCTGTCTTTCTAGTGACGCTCGTGGCACCGGTAGTATTTCTGAAAACACCACCTTGGAGGTCCTGGACTTCAGCTTCTCTCCTAGTTCTCTGTAATCATTTTTAAGGACCTTCCACCTGCCTCTAACTTTGTCATTAGTACCAATGTGTACCATGACCGCTGGGTTTTCCCCAGCCCCACCCAGCAATCTGTCTATCCGATCCGCAATATGCCGAACCCGAGCACTCGGCAGACAACACACTGTTTGGCATTCACGGTCTCGGCGACAGATGACCCTGTCTGTCCGCCTAATTATAGAGTCCCCTACCACCGACATCTGTCTGGGCTTTGCTGCACTCCTATTTCCCTCCTTCCTACAGCAGTTGTTTTCCTGGTTGCTAGGAGCAACGTCCTGCTGTAGTGACCCTAGTCCTGGCCCTTCATTCCTAATATCAGCCAAACAGGCATATTTACTAGGTTGTGCCAGGTCAGGACTAGGCTCCCTGACACTTTTCCCCCTACCTCTTCTTCTAACTGTTACCCAGCTACCTACCTCTGGGTCCTGATCTTCCCCACCTCCACCCTCCTCTATATCACTGGCCCCGGCCAGTGAAAGCTCAGTGAGCTCTAAACTCCTCTCCAGGTTTGCAATGCCCCTGAGTGTTGCAAGCTGCTTACTTAGATCAGTTACCTTGGCTTCCAAACACGCAACATGCTTGCATCGAGTGAAGACATATTCACCCTCGAACGGCTGCTCAAGGCATGCATACATCTGACAAGATACACACCTGGTAGCATTGTCCATGGAGCACCTATTAAATGGGGATAAACATTAAAGTAGTAAAACAAAGAAAAAAAAAACAATGGGAAACGTATAAGAATAAATTCAAACTATGATCTTGTGTCAAACTATGAGATTGTGTTTAAACTATGCCACACTTATCTGCAATCCCTGCACTTTGCTTCAGTACCTCGCTCGCTCAGTACCTCGCACACTCAGTTAATAAAGTTTGTTGAAAGGCTGCAGCGCAGTCAGTCAATGAACGATCAACAAACTTCATTGCATGCAGATGACTTTAAGCTGTTGTGAACAATAAATATTAACCGATTCATGGCCTAAAGGTACCGTCACACTAAGCGACGCTCTAGCGATCCCACCAGCGTTCTGACCTGGCAGGGATCGCTGGAGCGTCGCTACATGGTCGCTGGCGAGCTGTCAAACAAGCAGATCTCCACAGCGATTAGAGATCAGCCCCCAGCCAGCAGTGACCCGTGTAACGACGCTGTGCTTCGTATCCATAGCACACATCGGGTTACTAAGCAAAGCGCTTTGCTTATAGTTACCTGATGTGTACCTTGGCTATGTGTGCAGGGAGCCGGCTTCAAAAAGCTGCGGACACTGGTAACCAAGCTAAATATCAGGTAACCAAACAAAGCCTTTGCTTGGTTACCCGATATTTACCTTGGTTACCAGCGTCCGCAGAAGCCGGCTCCTGCTCCCTGCACATTCAGTTCGTTGCTCTCTCGCTGTCACACACAGCGATCTGTGCTTCACAGCGGGAGAGCAACGACCAAAAAATGGTCCAGGACATTCAGCAACGACCGGCGACCTCACAGTAGGGGCCAGGTCGTTGCTGGATGTCACACACAGCAACATCGCTTTTGCGTCACAAAAACCGTGACTCAGCAGCGATATTGCTAGCGATGTTGCTTAGTGAGACGTGGCCTTAAGACATATATGTACGTCCTAGGTCACCCGAGCCCACGATAATCCCTGATCAGCAGACATGTGTGGTTAACAGGGGTGGGTGGATCTGAGAATGGAGATCCACCCACACCTGTCAATCCCTTAGATTGTGCTGTCAGACTGTGACAGCACAATCTAACGTACTCCAGCGGGGATCGCCCTGTTCCCCCCATCACGGGGTGCCAATGTGATGCCATGACAGCACAGTGTCAAATGAAGACCCCTGACGCTGTGAAGGCCAGCAGAGCGCAGCACTCACAGGAGAGCAGCATTTCTACTGAAGCATCGCTGTGATCAAGGGAAGTGATCGCAGGGTACAGTCATAAAGTAACCTAGGCGGGCGAACAAATAAGTAAAAAAAAAATATAAAAAAAGTTTTTAAAAATATTAAAAAAGTGAAAATCACCCCCTTCTGCCTCATTGAGAGTAAAACAATAAGAAAAACCCCCACAAAAAAACCCACATATTTGTGGCATTCATGAATGCCCAATCTATGAAAATATGAAATCAATGAATCTGATCGGTACACGGCGTAGCGAGAAAAATAATCCACACACCAAAGTTACGGGTTTTTATGGTCGCCGCAACTTTGCATTAAAATGCAATAACAGGCGATCAAAACATCGCATCTACCCAAAAATGGTGTGATTAAAAACTCTAGCTGAAGTCGCAAAAAATAATCCATTAGTGAGCCTCAGATCCCGAAAAATGAGAATACTATGGGTCTCGGAAAATGGAGACAAAAGCGCAAATTTTGGGGGGACAAATTTCTGATTTTTTTTTTTACCCCTTATATAAAAGTAAACCTATACATGTTTGATATCTACAAACTCGTACCGACCTGGGGAATCATAATGTCAGGTCAGTTTTACCATATAGTAAACAGGGTTAAAAAAAATTCTCAAAAACAATCGTGCAATTGCACTTTTTTTGCAATTTCACCGCATTTTTCAGTACACTATATGGTAAAACTAATGCGTTCATTCAAAAGTACAACTCTTCTTGAAAAAAAAACAAGCCCTCATATGGTAATATTTAATGAAAAATAAAAAAGTTATGGCTCTTGGAAGAAGTGGAGGAAAAACACAAAAACGAAAAACTAAAAATTGCCAGGGGGTGAAGGGATTAAAAAAAAATCACATGGGCTCAGCGCAGGTAAAACAGACACGTGTGAGCTGCAACCCTCAGCTGTCTGCTTTATCTTTGAGGATTCATTTTGAAGTAATAAATTGGAGAATGAAGGAATGTTGGGGAGGTTTTATTCAAATAAACTATTTTTTTCCTGTGTGTCTTTTTGACTTTACAATTACCCGGTTAGTAATGGGGGTGTCTGATAGATGCTTCTCCATTACTAACCCATTGGCTTGATGCCAGCTGTCAATTCATAGCTGACATCAACCTCACAAGTATTACCCTGATTGCCACCGCACCAGGGCAATAGGGAAGAGCCGGGTAATGTGCCAGAATTGGAGCGCCTAATAGATGCGCCACTTCTGGGGCGGCTTCGGGCTGCTATTTTAGGCTGGGAAGGGGCCAAATAACCATGGACCCTCCCTTGCATTCATTTTTAACATAGTCTATAGAATAATCTGGCACTCCAAAATAAAAGAATGATCATGAAATAGATTTTTCTTCCAATAAAAATTCTTTGTGTGATCACCATAGACAGAACCATAGACACATCCTGACGTTTCAGCTTATGACAAGCCTTTCTCAAGGCAAGTCTATGTATGTATAAACACATGATAAATACAGTCATATGAAAAAGTTTGGGCACCCCTATTAATGTTAACCTTTTTTCTTTATAACAATTTGGGTTTTTGCTATTTCAGTGTCATATATCTAATAACTGATGGACTCAGTAATATTTCTGGATTGAAATGAGGTTTATTGTACTAACAGAAAATGTGCAATCCGCATTTAAACAAAATTTGACCGGTGCAAAAGTATGGGCACCTCAACATAAAAGTGACATTAATATTTTGTAGATCCTCCTTTTGCAAAAATCACAGCCTCTAGTCGCTTCCTGTAGCTTTTAATGAGTTCCTGGATCCTGGATGAAGGTAGATTTGACCATTCCAGTTTACAAAACAATTCCAGTTCAGTTAAGTTTGATGGTCGCCGAGCATGGACAGCCGCTTCACATCATCCCACAGATGTTCAATGATATTCAGGTCTGGGGCCTGGGATGGCCATTCCAGAACATTGTAATTGTTCCTCTGCATGAATGCCTGAGTAGATTTGGAGCGGTGTTTTGGATCATTGTCTTGCTGAAATATCCATCCCCTGCGTAACTTCAACTTCGTCACTGATTCTTGCACATTATTGTCAAGAATCTGCTGATACTGAGTTGAATCCATGCGACCCTCAACTTTAACAAGATTCCCGGTGCCGGCATTGGCCACACAGCCCCAAAGCATGATGGAACCTCCACCAAATTTTACTGTGGGTAGCAAGTGCTTTTCTTGGAATGCCGTGTTTTTTTGCCTCCATGCATAACGCCTTTTTGTATGACCAAACAACTCAATCTTTGTTTCATCAGTCCACAGGACCTTCTTCCAAAATGTAACTGGCTTGTCCAAATGTGCTTTTGCATACCTCAGGCGACTCTGTTTGTGGCGTGCTTGCAGAAACGGCTTCTTTCACATCACTCTCCCATACAGCTTCTCCTTGTGCAACGTGCGCTGTATTGTTGACCGATGCACATTGACACCATCTGCAGCAAGATGATGCTGCAGGTCTTTGGGGGTGGACTGTGGATTGTCCTTGACTGTTCTCACCATTCTTCTTCTCTGCCTTTCTGATATTTTTCTTGGCCTGCCACTTCTGGGCTTAACAAGAACTGTACCTGTGTTCTTCCATTTCCTTACTATGTTCCTCACAGTGGAAACTGACAGTTTAAATCTCTGAGACAACTTTTTGTACCTTCCCCTGAACAACTATGTTGAATAATCTTTGTTTTCAGATCATTTGAGAGTTGTTTTGAGGAGCCCATGATGCCACTCTTCATAGGAGATTCAAATAGGAGAACAACTTGCAAGTGGCCACCTTAAATACCTTTTCTCATGATTGGATACACCTGCCTATGAAGTTCAAAGCTCAATGAGGTTACAAAACCAATTTAGTGCTTTAGGAAATTAGGGACATTCTTAGGCTAGGGCCCCACTTTGCGTCGTCCTACTTGCAGTTCTAAACGCACGTTTTGGGCTTAATTGATTTGACCAAAGTTGCCTTTTTCAGAAATTTAGCGCTGAAAACGCATGCGTATTTACCACGTTTTAGATGCGTTTTCAGCGCTTTTTACCTGCTTTTCCACCTGCGTTTTGATAGATGCATTTTGAACATCATGACACTGCTAAATAAAGTTTAAATAGTCAAACTCAATGAAAAAATTTGAAAAAAAGAAACAAATCTATATTTTTGTGAAAAATAATGAAAATAGATTAATTTAATGAAATTATAGCGGTAATATGATATTTAATGGAAAAATTGCAATAATTTATTAAAATTCTTATTTATAATTGTCGGACTATGTGTGTGTGTAAAGGGACATATGAAATCATTATTTTGATGTCCAAAACGCATGTTTTCTGCACATAAAAAGCAGGTAAAACGCTGGAATTTGAAGGAATCTTGGTTTTTGCCATTTCTCATTGACTTCAATGTTAGCAAAACGCACCTAAAATGGCAGAAACAATTGACATGCTGCTTCTTTGAACGCATGGTTTTTGCCACAAAATAAGCAAATTACACGCAGCGTTTAGAAACGCAAAGTGGGGTCAGGAAATCCACTTTTTCCATAGACTGCTGGTAAATCAAAACGCATGCCTTTTGGCATGAAAAAGGTGCTTCCCAAAACGCACCTAAAAAACACCTGAAACGCAAAGTGGGGCCCTAGCGTTAGTATAAGAAGCTTATGTGTCAATTAATATGATTTCAGTGGTGATGCCGGGTTCTGCAGCTAGTGTTTAATAGATGTCAATACTGTTGAAAAAAGACAAGGAAAGCGCTATTGTAAAATTACCAAAAAGGAAGAAATAAAAATAAAAAATAATGACAGTGAGATCACTGTTTAACCCCTTCATGACATCCTACCTAAATCATGAAGGGTGATCGCCGCCGGCTGCTGTGGTGAGCCGGCGGTGATCCCTGAACATGTCTGCTGATTGGAACTGCAGACATGTGTGGCTATCAGGCGCAGGTAGATCTGTGATCCACCTGCGACTGTTAACCCCTTAAATCGCCGCAGCCGGGAATGAGCCTTTCAACGTCGCCATCGGAGGCCCCGTGACACGATCATGGGGAGCTGAGAGTTGCCATGGTAGTGACGGGTCATTTGATGACTCCTGTAACTACCATGACTTAAGGCTGCTTTACACGGTACGACCGATTGTGCAATTTCACAATTGATCGTACCCGCCCCCGTCCTTTTTGCGTCACGGGCAAATCTCTGCCCGTGTCGCACAAAGTCGGTAACCCCCCGTCACACATACTTACCTCCCGTCCGACCTCGCTGTGGGCGGCGAACATCCACTTCCTGGAGTGGGAGGGACGTTCGGCGTCACAGCGACGTCACACGGCCGCCGGCCAATGGAAGCGGAGGGGCGGAGATGAGCGGGACGTAAACATCCCGCCCACCTCCTTCCTTCACATAGCCGGCGGCGGCCGCGTGATGCAGGTGAGCTGCTGTTCATCGTTCTCGGGGTGTCACACGGAGCGGCGTGTGCTACCACGGAAACGATGAACAACTAAGTTAAACGATATTATGGAACCTAGCGACCAATACACGACTCACGATTTGTGAGCGATACTGCGTCGCTAGGAGGTGTCACACAGGCCGGCATTGCCAGCGATGCCGGATGTGCATCACAAAAACCGTGACCCCGATGATCTATCGCACGATAGATTGTCTGCTGTAAAGCAGCCTTTAGTTCTTGTTACTGCCGGCAGAGCTGTGGCTGTAACAGGATAGCGGCATTTCTGCTGATCAGAGCTGTGCAGCTCTGATCAACACAAATGAGCAAGTGATCAGACTTATGATCCTTATAGCCTCCTAGAGGGACTAGTAAAATTAAAAAAAAAAGTTTTAAAAAATTAAAAAAACATAAAAAAACCTAAAAGTTCAAATCACCCCCCCCATTTGCAACATTGAGAATTAAACGGTTAAATATATTAAAAAATAATACACATATTTGGTATCTCCGCGTTCAGAAATGCCCGAGCTATCAAAATATAAAATCAATTAATCTGATGGCGAGCGTCAAAAAAATTTCAAAAGACAAAATTAAGTTTTTTGGTCGTCGCAAATTTTGTAAAGAATGCAATAACAGGCGATCAAAACGTAGCATCTGCGCAAAAATGGTATCATTAACAACATCAGCTGGAGACGCAAAAAATAAGCCATCACTGAGTCATAGATCCCGAAAAATGAGAACGCTACGTGTTGCGGAAAATGGCGCAAAAAGTGCACCACTTTTTTGCACTAACTTCTGAATTCTTTTTAACCCCTTAGATAAAAGTAAAGCTATACATGTTTGGTGTCTACGAACTCGCACTGACCTCAGGCATCATGCCGACACATTACTGTTACCATATACTGAACACGGTGAATAAAATACCCCCAAAACAATATTATTTTGCAATTTTTCTGCTCTTGGAATTTTTTGCCCATTTTCCAGTACACTATATGGTAAAACTTATGGTTTTATTGAAAATTTACAACTTGTCTCACAAAAAAAGAAGCCCTCATAAGGCAAGATTGACAGAAAAATAAGAAAGTTATGGCTCTCAGAAGAAGGGGAGCAAAAAATGAAAAAAAAAACAAAAACAGAAAATCACCCTGGGTTGAAGGAGTTAATATGACAAAAACATATATAAATTATGCCCATAAAGTAAATGCAACCACACTGAAATGTAAAAAAGACCAACGCACTGTATCCCAGAGGATAAATCACGCCATGTAAGGGAATTACAGAGAAACAAGCTACAGTCCATATTACACGTGCCAATGATAATGTGCTGTATATTCCAAGCAGTGAGATCTGTATTATATTCCGCCCTGTGATGTGAGGCTATAAAGGTTCCCTGATACAGTGCTAGATGTAAATGTACATACTCAGTGACTGACCAGCCAGATAAGAGGAGCTGACCTGTGGAGCGGTGATCTCAGGTGTCAGGTTATTCCAGCTTCTGTATGTAGCAGTACTGATGTGTGCTTCTTACAGTGAGACGAGCTGTAGACCACATGACATGCTTTCAGGTCATGGGATAAGCCGGAGGCGAGCAGGAACCCACGTACTGAAGGCACTACACTAAATGACTCCACTGTCATAGGTCCCGATGCATAATGAAAAAAAAAAAGAAAAAAGGGAGAGGAGCACATAAGAAAAACATCAACTCCGTGTCATGACCGGGTGATCTTCCGTTTTTCATTTTTTGCTCCACTTCTTCCGAGAGCCGTAACTTTTTTATTTTTTTTTTTAAAAACTTGCCATATGAGGGCTTATTTGTTGCAGAACGAGTTGTACTTTTAAATGAAACCTTGATTATTACCATTTAATGTGTTTGAAAACGGCAAAAAAATTCCAAGTGCGGAAAAATTGCAAAAAAATAGGAATTACTACTTACCGGTAATGATGTTTCCAGGAGCCAACATGACAGCACGGTAGGAGTTGCTCCTTTGACCTTTACAGGGACAGGAAACGCAAGAGTTTAAAAGCCCCTCCCCATCCCCCTCTCCTCAGTGATTTTTCAAGTACCACACCAGGATGGGAGATAACACCATTTCATTAATGCAGAACGTACAACACACGGTACCCAATCAGACGGGAGGGAAATAAGCGTGCTGTCATGTTGGCTCCTGGAAACATCATTACCGGTAAGTAGTAATTCCTATTTTCCAGGACGCCACATGACAGCACGGTAGGAGAATGCCAAAGTAATCCCTATGAGGGGGGGACCACAGTCAGCAAAGCCCTTTTATTGAACAACATGTGCTGATCGTTGAGAAGGCCCAGTTTATAATGCTCACAAAACGTGTGGGGACCCGACCACGTAGCCGTACGACAAATCAGTTCCAAGGAACCCCCCGCCCTCTCCGCCCAAGAAGTGGACAGAGCCCTGGCGGAGTGGGCCCTAATGCGAGTTGGGAGGTCCCGATCCGCGGACTGGTAAGTAGCTGAAATAGTGGACCTAACCCACCGAGACAGAGTTGTCTTAGACACCGTCTTCCCTTGGTTCTGTCCCGCAAATTGCTCCAAGAGGGCAGAATCTACGCGCCAGCTCGGGTAGCCTCCAAATATGCCAGAACTGTTCGTCAGATGTCCAAAGAGTGAAGGAGCTCTTCATGGTGGGAATGAGAATAAATGAGGCAGACAGCTTATACTACAGAGACCAGATATAGTGAGATACACCTGAAATGGATTAAATGAACATTCTTAACACCGCAACTATAGAATAGAAGTTAAAGCCCTGAACAGCCTATCCAGGAATGAATAAACCACAGTCCGATAGAATGACCACCGGCTAGATCAAGAAGAACTTGTCAGAGCGTAATAAACCAGGTCAGTACTGACATCAGCTCTCCTAGGTTCAAACGACTACCCCTGGTCACAGACCAGCCCACCGTACCGCCAGAGGTCACATGCTGGCTCCAGAAGCCCAAGATGTCAATGCATAAACTACTGGACCTCGAGTAATGAGAAGGACCATCAGGAAAACTAAAGACATGAAGAGTTGGAGGCCGGAAGGCACGTCTTCCGATATTAGCAAGCCAAGTACATCATCCGACCACTTGAACGAAGCCTTGTTCCCAAGATGCAGATGCCAAGGACAGCGGGGTATGGAATCTTGATGTGAGGAAAGCGTCCCAGAATGTAGGTGGCCAAACCTCAGATACACTGTATACAGTATATGTATTGGAAATTTAAAGAAGTGGTTTGCCCTATCCGTGGCTGCAATACAGGAGACTAGTGTTGCCCTGAGCTGGTGTAAAGAAAACACTATCACCTGGGCAGACTACCCAACCAGAAATGCACTATACTCCATTAGCATGTAATTACCACCATATCGGACACTAGCGTAAACATAACACACAGTCTTCCATAGTGACCAGGGAACATCTTCCAGAGGAGTGAGGGCCTCTAATAATCACAGAGTGATAGTTCATTTGACAGTGGTGAGACCCTGGATTTAACTCTTGAGAGCAGTGAGCCTATGAGGGAGACTATGGAGCTCCCTGCCACAAGAGGCTGGAAAACCTCACAGGTTATTTACGAGATTCCGGATGTTGAACAATGGTCCAGAAAACCAGTCCAATTGCCATCAAAGGACCCGTCACAGTAAAACGGGGCTAATACCATGATCGGCTACATTCAGTTCTTTCCACCATAGGATGAACTCGATAAACATTTCTCATTAGTCATAAGTTATAAATGAGAGACCAGAGCTAAGCAACTAAGCACCGCTGAATACTACTGATTAGAAAGGAAGGACCGTAGCTGAACTCAGATTCCAGTTCCGAAGCCATAATAAGGAGAATTACTAGGCCAACTCAAACATGGCTGCCTATCATGGCTAAGCCAAGTGCAGTTCCCGAAGCGTGAGGCCCTTCTAACCAAAGCCGATGCTAGAGACCCAAGATGCGAAGTATGCAGCCCGAGGCGCAAGGGACGAGGCCACTGCAAGGCCAAAGGCGCAGAGGCGCAAGGCCAAAGGCGCAGAGGCATAAGGCCCAAGGTGCAGAAGCGCAAGGCCCAAGGCGCAGAGGCGCAAGGTCCAATGTGCAGAGGCACAGAAGCGCAAGGCGCAGAGGCGCAAGGCCCAATGCCAGACTCGCAAGGCCAGAACATGAAGCGCAAGGCGCATGTCCGGAAGCGCAAGGCCAGAGGCGCAAGGCACCAGGCCAGAGGCGCAGGGCGAGAGGCGCAAGGCCAGAGGCGCAAGGCCAGAGGCGCAAGGCACA
Organism: Anomaloglossus baeobatrachus; assembly: GCF_048569485.1. NCBI lineage: Eukaryota > Metazoa > Chordata > Amphibia > Anura > Aromobatidae > Anomaloglossus > Anomaloglossus baeobatrachus. The sequence continues at coordinate 674,980,679 of NC_134356.1, read as the reverse complement.
ATGCCAGAGGCACAAGGCGCAATGCCAGACACGCAAGGCCGGCACATGAAGCGCAAGGCGCAAGCCTCGAGGCGCAAGGCGCAATGCCAGAGGTGCCAGGCACAATGCCAGAGGCGCAATGCCAGAGGTGCAAGGCCAGAGGCACAAGGCGCAATGCCAGAGGCGCAAGGCCAGAGGCACAAGGTGCAATGCCATAGGCGCAAGGCCAGAGGCACAAGACGCATGCCACAGGCGCAAGGCCAGAGGTACAAGGCGCATACCATAGGCGCAAGGCCAGAGGTACAAGGCGCAATGCCAGACGCACAAGGCCAGAAGCATGAAGCGTAATGCGCAAGCCCGGAGGCACAAGCCCGGAGGCACAAGGCACAATCCCAGAGGAACAAGGCACAAGCCCAGAGACACAAGCCCCAAGCCCAGAGGCACAAGCCCCAAGCCCAGAGGCACAAGCCCGAAGCCCAGAGGCACAAGGCACAAGCCCAGAGGCACAAGCCTAGAGGCACAAGGCACAAGCCCAGAGGCACAAAGCACAAGCCCAGATGCACAAGCTTAGAGACACAAGGCACAAGCCCAGAGGCACAAGCTTAGAGACACAAGGCACAAGCCCAGAGGCACAAGCCCAGACACACAAGGCACAAACCCAGAGGCACAAGCCTAGAGACACAAGGCACAAGCCCAGAGGCACAAGCCTAGACACAAGGCACAAGCCCAGAGGCACAAGCCTAGAGACACAAGGCACAAGCCCAGAGGCACAAACCTAGACACAAGGCACAAGCCCAGAGGCACAAGCCTAGACACAAGGCACAAGCCCAGAGGCACAAGCCTAGAGACACAAGACACAAGCCCCGAGGCACAAGCCTAGAGACACAAGGCACAAGCCCAGAGGCACAAGCCTAGAGACACAAGGCACAAGCCCAGAAGCACAAGCCCAGAGACACAAGGCACAAGCCCAGAAGCACAAGCCTAGAGGCACAAGGCACAAGGCCAGAAGCACAAGCCTAGAGGCACAAGGCACAAGGCCAGAGGCACAAGCCGAGAGGCACAAGCCACAAGCCCAGAGGCACAAGCCTAGAGGCACAAGGCACACGTCCAGAGGCACAAGCCACAAGCCCAGAGGCACCAGCCTAGAGGCCCACAAGCACAAGCCCAGAGACGTCAAGCAGTGAGGCCTTGACAGACCCAAGGTGCCAAGCCAACGTGTGGTCAGAGCTGTGTGGCGTGTGGGCTGAGGTCAAAGCCGTGAGGCGTGACGCCGGAGCCCCAAGTTGTGAGGTACGAGCCAGGAGGTTCGAGGCCGGAGCCTGGAGTCATGAGGCGTGAGGCTGGAGCCAGGAGGCCGGAGCCAGGAGGCCAGCGCAGTGAAGCGTGAGCCAGAGTCATCACGAGGTCAGAACTCTGAGGCGCGAGGCCAGAGTTGTGAGGCTCCATCAGAGTTACCCCTAAGAGTGTAATTCACCTGTGAACTTCAGGATACACCTACTTCATGAGTGGTATCCTAAATGCCAATTTAGTCACACCTGAACCAATTAACTCACCTTGAGGTTCAGCTGGAGGGCAAGTTCCAAATGTGAGATAATGTGTTATATCCACAATTTTCCCTCCTATAGAAGGAGTAAATCAGACAGAATCCGGTCTGGTGAGATAATAGTGGAATCAAATGTGTTATGAACCACAACAGGAGGATCCCCATAAGGTTCCATCAACAGGTAATTCTGAATTTAACATGAGGTCTGCTGAACCCAGCAAAACATGAGGCAGCAACCTCACCATGCAGCATAATCTACTTAGAAAGTTCCAAGCCTAAATTTCTAATGTTAGTGCAGGACTCTGACAGATGTGAATGACAGACTGCGCACTTTTTTATTCTGGCCGACTTCCTCTGAACTTTTTTAGGGATAGTGCCGGTGCGAGCCGTGGAAGAATCCTAAAGGAAGGGGAGACAGAATCAGGCTCTACCCACACCACTAAAGGCCAGATTCCTGACGCACCTGCACTTACGTGACCCTGGGACTCGTCAGGGGGGCTAGCATCTGACCTGTCACCTTCATCCATTGTAATAAGCAGTGAGTAGGCCGTTATACAGAAACACACAGAATGCACATTTCCCCGTTCCCAAGGTTTGTTACCTGTTTGGGCGACGACAGGGCCCGTTCCCGCCTCCAGTGTTCCGTCCTGGATCACACGCCGCCTTCCAGGGCGCCGCCATATTCCGACCAGGAAATGCGGAGGTCTTTGCACTGCACATGCGTCAGCGTGCGTGTCAGGCTGGAACGCATGGTGCGCGCACACCCGGAAGTGCCACATGGCCGCGGCAGACAGCGGGATGCCGAGAGCCCTCACCTGAGGGAAGCGGCTTTTGCCGGGAACTCCTGCTCCACCGGCCGGCTGAGGGACCTCTCCTTTAGAGGTGTCGGCCAGGGGCTGCTTGACAGGCCGGAACGAGAGAGCAAGACCCCCCCCGATCCGCCTGGACCCCGTACATCCCGACGGTAAGACTTGCGTCCGTCCTGTACAGGGACAGGAAAAACACTGAGGAGAGGGGGATGGGGAGGGGCTTTTAAACTCTTGCGTTTCCTGTCCCTGTAAAGGTCAAAGGAGCAACTCCTACCGTGCTGTCATGTGGCGTCCTGGAAAAGTGTGATTGCATGATTGTTTTTGGGGCAGGTGGTTGCACAAGTTACACCATGTCTGCTGCATCAGGGTCACAGGCCATGATATTCGAGACTCACAGCTTGCATGCAGAGAATCAATCCCTACACTGGTGTCAGGACACCACATTTAGAGGCACCAGCTACTTAAGAGGGGCTTTTACCCTTATTACTACCCATTTCCACCACTAAGGGGAATCCACAAACCAGACACCACTGGGGCAAGGGGTTGCACAAGTTACACCATGTCTGCTGCATCAGGGTCATAGGCCATGATATTCGAGACTCACAGCTTGCATTTCTTAAGTAGCTGGTCCCTCTAAATGTGGTGTCCTGACACCAGTGTAGGGATTGATTCTCTGCATGCAAGCTGTGAGTCTCGAATATCATGGCCTGTGACCCTGATGCAGCAGACATGGTGTAACTTGTGCAACACCCTGCCCCAGTGGTGTCTGGTATGTGGATTCCCCCTGTTGCTAATATGGTAACCATCAGCTCCCTGTGATCGCATCACGGGGCCTCCAATGGCAAAGGGAAAAGGCAATTTCCCCACTGCAGCCATTTAAATCGCACTGTCACATTTTGACAGCCCGATGTAAGGGGTTAATAGGTGCAGGGAGATTGTGGGTCCACCTGCGCCTGCAAGGCACACATGTCTGCTGTTGAAATCAGTGGACATGTGCTGAGATCACTGCCGGCTCACTGCAGCAGCCAGCAGGGATTACCCTTTCATGATTTAGGATGTACTGCTACATCCTCGGTCTTGAAGGGGTTTTCTGTATGGGTCGAGGGTCTGCAGGGTATATATCAGAGACCACAAAGACACTTAACCAAATAAAATCACATATGAAGCATCACATGTGAAATAACCCTTAATCGGGAATCTTCTTCCTGATCTGGGATGTGTGAAGACGTCTCCTTTCATTCTATTTGAGCACTGGAGACATCCCAGACACGGAAAAGTTCCCTTTTGTTGTTGTGTAAAAGTGCTCTAAAATGTCCTACCTCTACCGGGCCCAATACCGGCCCTTGCTAAGCTGTCCCAAAGGTTCAGTGATCGTTTTTGACACATCAGCGAGGTTCTAGAAAATTCCAAACCTGAAGGATACGCTTTTTGTAAAAGTGGCCTATGTCTATGAATACAAGATTTAATTGTAGTCATATATGGGTGGTAGGTACTAACGAAGGCCAACCTACTGCCCTTTGGTGTCCTCGCTATGATATTAGAAGATAAATTAAGAGCCCTATGTCACACAGGTGACTAGAGGGTTTACGTAGTACCTGGTGACCCCCCCGAAGATGTTACAACACACAGAGGACACAATACAATGGAGGTCCCTGCCGCTAGGGAGAGGGGTGAGGGGACACCTCCTGAGCTCACCTCAAGCTGACACCTGAGCTCCCTAGTGTCCCTATACAGGTTCTTCCAACCTGTCGCTGAGCCGGATACTTATTCCCTCCACTGGCCCTAAACTCACCCTGGCTAGTGAGCAGGCCGACGAGTACACTAATCTCGCCACTACAAAACAGAAACACACTGGAAGGAATACAAAGAGGGGAAATAGACATGAAAAGGAAAAGACACTCCAGGCGGGTTTGTAACGGGGGCAGGGGGCGCCTCAGGGGTTGTAGTCGCGGTCTCCCGCCCAGGGGGCGGCAGGCTGACCCCCGGCCGTCACTGTTAAAACGGAGGTGTTGTTTGTGGGGCAGAGTGTAGGTGGCAGGGACGCTTCCATGTGGGCCATTTGCTTCTTGGTAACACCCTTTTCTCTCGGCTCACAGGCCTCTTCACCACTCCCAGTAAAGAGCCACAGACAGGCAGTTGATGAACCAAGAAACATTTTATTGAACACAGCTTCCACTCTTCTTTACACCTTTCAGCATCAAGTCACTTTGGTTTACAGGTTAAACTTCTTGCTGACGGTTTCCTCTTTCCCCGGTAACTTTCCCTTGCCTGCAGGGGACATGCGTTAACCCTCTAGTAGCTGCACACTGAACCCTGTTTCACTGTAGGGCAGATCTAGCACAATCTACCGGCTCCGGATAAGTTCTCACCTCTCCACTTCTTTGCCGAGGAACTACTTCACTTGTTTTCTACGGGCGTTCCCATTTACCTTCACGTCTTTGTCAGGGCACTACCCTTCGCCTGCAGGGGCCACTTGTTATCCCCCTGATAGCTGCACTGCACTGTAGTACACACTACCGGCTTTGGGACTAGTCTTGACTCTTCCACTTCTTCTGCCACTGCACCACTTCCACACTCTGCCCCGTCACCTCAGACTTCTTTCTCCAGTCACATCTCACTGCACACTGGACTCTGCATTCAGAGCCCTTCCTTCCCCACCTAGGCTGCCCTGCCCCTCCTTCCCTGCCACTGTTACCAGGGGAACCACTGCTCTACACTGGCACCTAGTGGAGAAAGTTTATGACAGGTAACATTTTACCATTAACATTTACAATTTGCCACCATACTACTGTGGCGTCTTCAGGGGGGGAAAAACCGCTCCTTCACTACCAGGGGTCCGACTACCCCTTACATTCCTCCCCTCTTTAACCTCAGCCTCCTGGCGAGGTTCGTACCTGCAAAACAACACATGTAGGAAAACACAATACTTAAAACACACAGACTGGCACACAAGTTTGGTGCTCGGCGTCCCTCCAGGGAAGCTCCCGGTCTTAGTCGCACATCTGCCCGGAGGCCCTCCTCAGGCGCTCCCGGTCTTAGCTGACCTTCTGCCCGGAGGCTATTTCCAAGCGCTCCCGGTCTTTGGGTGGGCAGAAAACAACAGGACAACAAGATTCCTTCTTAACAGTCATGGAAGGAGTCCACGCACAGTTCTGCATTAAGCTCCTCCCGGGTTCAGTACTTTTAACGTTACTGTAACTGGAAACATTCACCGGCTTTCAACAGTACCGGTTTTCAACGGCAAACAAATCACTCTCTTCCGGACGATTACCTCCTCACTGCGGGGCCCGGCCATCATTTCTCTGGCTACCGTCTCAGCCAGGTGTCTCTCCTGCACTGGATCTACTTCGGGCGGTGGGGACTGTCTTTGGGTCGGGAGCGCCGGCTTTACGGGTTCCCAGACGAACCCCAACTCATCTACCTCTGGTTCTGGGATATCTTTCCAGTATGGGGCCTTAACTCCTGAAGGGGGCGGAGGGCCTACCTTAACAGACGCGGGCGCCTCCGGAATCTGTACGGATGCTCCTGGTGGCCCGCTCCCCAGAGTCAGCCGGGACTTGTAGGTGGCCCGGACTTCCGTCGTCGGTTCCCCGGTAACGGCATCCAATGAGGTAAACCATGTGACCTTCGCTGGTTTCTCCGAGACTCCAGTCACGGCCGGTATCATGCTTGCCGGCAACGTGATGGTGGGTAACTCTCCCACCGAGCTCTCCATCGGACGTCCTCTTCCGCGTCCTACGGGCACCAGCGCGCCTGCTACGGCTTGCTTGTCTGTCCTGGCCTCCATTTTGTGTAGCACAGGTAACTGAAACTGTTGCTTCTGCTGCTGGGATTGCAATGGCGCCGGGGAAGGTGGAGGCGGTTCTTCTTTTCCCGCTTTAGCACACACTCCGCCCCCGGCTTCACCCACCAGGTCTGCATAGCGTTGGCGATGCCTTTTCTTTCTTGCGGCGCCGCCCACGTCTCTAGACCACTGCAGCTTCTTGGGGCAGCTACCTCCCCTCTTTGGGTGGTGCACTCCGGGCTCCTTCCTCCCAGGCCAGCCCAGCGCTTTTCGTTTAGCGTCAACTTTTCGCGCCTCCACTGAGTCCATGAGGACGGCCGCCATCTTGCCACCATCTTGTGGCCTGTTCAGCACGTCAGGCACCACTTGATCTTCCTCACAGTCTCTGGTCGGGGTTTCTTGCATGCAGGCTTCATCCTGCCGACTACGCCAGTTTGTAACGGGGGCAGGGGGCGCCTCAGGGGTTGTAGTCGCGGTCTCCCGCCCAGGGGGCGGCAGGCTGACCCCCGGCCCGGCCGTCACTGTTAAAACGGAGGTGTTGTTTGTGGGGCAGAGTGTAGGTGGCAGGGACACTTCCATGTGGGCCATTTGCTTCTTGGTAACACCTTTGTCTCTCGGCTCACAGGCCTCTTCACCACTCCCAGTAAAGAGCCACAGACAGGCAGTTGATGAACCAAGAAACATTTTATTGAACACAGCTTCCACTCTTCTTTACACCTTTCAGCATCAAGTCACTTTGGTTTACAGGTTAAACTTCTTGCTGACGGTTTCCTCTTTCCCCGGTAACTTTCCCTTGCCTGCAGGGGACATGCGTTAACCCTCTAGTAGCTGCACACTGAACCCTGTTTCACTGTAGGGCAGATCTAGCACACTCTACCGGCTCCGGATAAGTTCTCACCTCTCCACTTCTTTGCCGAGGAACTACTTCACTTGTTTTCTACGGGCGTTCCCATTTACCTTCACTTCTTTGTCAGGGCACTACCCTTCGCCTGCAGGGGCCACTTGTTATCCCCCTGATAGCTGCACTGCACTGTAGTACACACTACCGGCTTTGGGACTAGTCTTGACTCTTCCACTTCTTCTGCCACTGCACCACTTCCACACTCTGCCCCGTCACCTCAGACTTCTTTCTCCAGTCACATCTCACTGCACACTGGACTCTGCATTCAGAGCCCTTCCTTCCCCACCTAGGCTGCCCTCCCCTCCTTCCCTGCCACTGTTACCAGGGGAACCACTGCTCTACACTGGCACCTAGTGGAGAAAGTTTATGACAGGTAACATTTTACCATTAACATTTACAATTTGCCACCATACTACTGTGGCGTCTTCAGGGGGGGAAAAACCGCTCCTTCACTACCAGGGGTCCGACTACCCCTTACAGCTTCACTGCTGCACACAACACAGCAGTCTTCTTCCAGATCTCTCTCCTTCCAAAGTGGACCTCATAGAAATGAGAATTCAGTTTCTATTAAAGGCATCATGTTATGATATCTCATGACTTAAATAGGGAAGGGGAGTGATCTCAAAGGGCCACACCTGAGATTGACAGCTAAAGCCTGCAGCCAGGCAGGAAAGGGTGCTTAACCCTTACAGCAACACAAGGAAGGAGATGTTCTTACATAACAGCAGTGGACCTGCCAGCAGTGAGGTGCTGTGACCTTCTGACACCAGATTCACCCGGGCTCTCCCCCGAGCGAGATACACTCATGACACCCTGGCTGGGCAACCTCTATGTTGAAATCGAAGATCCATCTCTTTATGTCGCTGAACCTCAGTGGGAATATCACTAACAATATGAAATGTGCAGCGGCTGCGGTGACTGGGGATGGGGCGGTTGTGCAGTATCAGCAGCTGCTGTGCGGGGTCTCCGGCTGCTGCAGCGGCTGTACAGGGTCTGCGCGTGGTCTCAGGCGGCTGGTGCTGGGGCTGCTGTGCGGGGTCTCCGGCTGCTGCAGCGGCTGTACAGGGTCTGCGAGTAGTCTCCGGCGGATGGTGCTGGGGCTGCTGTGCGGGGTTTCGGCTGCTGCAGCGGCTGTACATGGTCTGCGCGTGGTCTCCGGTGGCTAGTGCTGGGACTGCTGTGCGGGGTCTCTGCCAGCTTTACTGGTGCTGCAGGTCAGGCCGTGTGTACTTCAAATAATGCCGCCGGAGTTGGCGCATGCGCAGTTGGAGCTCTCGGCTCATGCTCTCATCTGCGCATGCGCCACCTCCGGCCCATTGATCTCCCTCCAGCAGACTTCAGGAAAATGGCACCCGGAGGTGGCAATTGCGCACATGAGGTCTCGGCTTGCCATTGAGCCTAGAGCCCAATCTGCGCTGATTCCGGGCACCATTTCTTTGAATTCCTCACTATCAGTAGCCGCTGCAGAAGCAGCCGCCACAGCCCGAGCCCCAGCACAGCGGCCTCAGTACAGCAGCACCAGCCTCCACCACAGCTCGAGCCCAAGCCTCCACCGCAGCCTCATCCTCTGCCACTGCACCAGCACAGCCTCCTCCACCACCGCTACTGCCCCCTCCGGTAAGACACCACCGGATTACAAGACGGGCCCTATTTTCTTTTTTCACCTTTTCTTGCTCTGAATTTGGGGTGCGTCTTACTGTATAATCCAATGCGTCTTATAAAATGAAAAATACAGTAAGTAAGGTTATCTTCAGCTTGATATTCTTAGTGGATAACCACATCAAATCACCCACACCCAGGTCCGGACCAGGCACACGTCCACAGTCACAAGCTTATAACCAGTATCCATGCTAAGCAAGAGTTGCTGAACTTTCTCCATGTACATGACATTGCAACTTATATACACAGTGAATGTTTGTACTGTGAAATAAAACTGTAGATGGATGGCGCCCTCTAGTGGTGACAGACACCATCATATGTTCTGTTGTCTTGAATAATAATATAATGAGTTACATTTTGTACAAACTGACAAATTGATCTAGTCACAAATAGGCACTGACCGTCCTAAAGCAGACTCTGGGGGGCAGCCAGAAGATCCCCAAAACCATGTACTGGGGGCTTCACGCTCATCACAGGCGCAGTCTGCAGCCACATGTATGTCCGACACCGCACCACACATATAACGCTGTGTGCGCACGCTGCAGATCAGGTGCAAACATTTTCTGCACCAAAAAAACGCATCTTGTGGTAGAAAAACATTTTTAGGTGCTTTTTTCTGCCATGCTTTTTTTTTGCTAAATCAGCGCCAGAAAGGGCTAAAAATCGCAGGAAACACGCACGAACAAGTGACACGCTGCATATGTTTTCTGCACCCAAAACTGCAAGGAAAAAAGAAGCAGCGTGCGCACAGCGCATCAGAATTGTCATAGACTTTGTTGGGACATGCAGATTCGGGAGAAAAAAAACTGCACCAAAACTGCAGCAGAAACTCAGAGTGCGCACACAGCCTAATAGGTTCACCAGCACATTATGAACCATGAGAAGCTTAGATGCATTACTTCAAGAGGGTGTATCACACATTATAGGCTTAGATACATAGTTCAGCTGACTTTATGACATGATAGGCTTAGATACACGGCTCAGCAGACACTATCACATATGATTGGTTTATATACACAGCTCAGCAGACAGTATCACATATGATAGGCTTAGATACACAGCTCAGCTGACTGAATCACACATGTTAGGCTTAGATACACAGGTCAGCAGACAGTATCACACAGGATAGGCTTAGATACACAGCTCAGAAGATAGTATCACACATGATAGGCTTAGATACACAGCTCAGCTGACAGTATCACACATGTTAGGCTTAGATACACAGGTCAGCAGACAGTATCACACAGGATAGGCTTAGATACACAGCTCAGAAGATAGTATCACACATGATAGGCTTAGATACACAGCTCAGCTGACAGTATCACACATGTTAGGCTTAGATACACAGGTCAGCAGACAGTATCACACAGGATAGGCTTAGATACACAGCTCAGAAGATAGTATCACACATGATAGGCTTAGATACACAGCTCAGCTGACAGTATCACACATGTTAGGCTTAGATACACAGGTCAGCAGACAGTATCACACAGGATAGGCTTAGATACACAGCTCAGCTGACAGTATCACACATGATAGGCTTAGATACACAGCTCAGCTGACAGTATCACACATGTTAGGCTTAGATACACAGGTCAGCAGACAGTATCACACAGGATAGGCTTAGATACACAGCTCAGAAGATAGTATCACACATGATAGGCTTAGATACACAGCTCAGCTGACAGTATCACACAGGATAGGCTTAGATACACAGATCAGCAGACAGTATCACACAGGATAGGCTTAGATACACAGCTCAGCTGACAGTATCACACATGATAGGCTTAGATACAGAGCTCAGCTGACAGTATCACACATGTTAGGCTTAGATACACAGGTCAGCAGACAGTATCATACAGGATAGGCTTAGATACACAGTTCAGTAGGCAGTATCACACATGATAGGCTTAGATACACAGCTCAGCACACAGTATCACACATGTTAGGCTTAGATACACAGGTCAGCAGACAGTATCACACAGGATAGGCTTAGATACACAGCTCAGCTGACAGTATCACACATGTTAAGCTTAGATACACAGGTCAGCAGACAGTATCACACATGATAGGCTTAGATACACAGTTCATCAGACAGTATCAGACACAATAGGCTTATATACACAGCTCAACTAACTGTATCACACATGATAGGCTTAGATACACAGCTCAGCTGACTGTATCACAGATGAAGGACTTAGATACACAATTAGATACACAGTTGTGCTGACTGTCACATCAAGGTCTTAGATACACAGCTCAACTGACTGTATCACACATGAAAGGCTTAGATACACAATTAGATACACAGTTGTGCTGACTGTCACATCATTTTCTTAGATACACGGCTTATCAGACAGTATCACACATGATAGGCTTAGATACACAGCTCAACTGGCTGTATAACACATGATAGGCTTAGATACACAGCTCTTCTTACTGTATCACACATGATAGGCTTTGAAATACAGCTCAGCAGACAGTATCACACATGATAGGCTTAGATACACAGCTCAACTGGCTGTATCACACATGATAGGCTTAGATACACAGCTGAGCTGACTGTATCACACATGATAGGCTTAGATGCACAGCTCAGCTGACTGTATCGCACATGATAGGCTTAGATACGCAGCTCAGCTGACTGTATCGCACATGATAGGCTTAGATACACAGCTGAGCTGACTGTATCACACATGATAGGCTTAGATACACAGCTCAGCTGACTGTATCGCACATGATAAGCTTAGATACACAGCTCAGCTGACTGTATCACACATGATAGGCTTAGATACACAGCTCAGCTGACTGTATCGCACATGATAGGCTTAGATACACAGCTGAGCTGACTGTATCACGAATGATAGGCTTAGATACACAGCTCAGCTGACTGTATCGCACATGATAGGCTTAGATACACAACTCAGCTGACTGTATCGTACATGATAAGCTTAGATACACAGTTGAGCTGCCTGTGTCACATGATGGTCTTAGATACACAGCTGAGCTGGCTGTATCACACATGATAGGCTTAGATACACAGCTCAGCTGACTGTGTCACATGATGGTCTTAGATACACAGCTGAGCTGGCATAATCACACTTGGTAGGCTTAGCTACTGTATGATAGTTGTTAGTAGTATGTGTATATAGCGGTTGTAGGCCGGTTCTCCGGTATCGCACACGATCTGTATCTCTCGCTTCCTCTCCTTCCTGCCCCATCACACACTGTGTATAGAGGAAGCAGATATCAGATGATGGTCATCTGGGGCGTTTTGTAACTTTCTGCCTCACTTCCACTATATAGACCGAGCGTCCATCCGTCCTCCACGCTCCATTTTTCCTCTGGGTCTGGTGAGCTTTCACACTTTTTAAGAAATTGTAACTGCTCCAGGAGGTTCTAGCTCCAAATATCTGACAACTGTGAATGGGCTAAGTTGTGGGTGGGGGGGGAGTTTAGGTTGTCAGTAACGTGTGGCAACATCTACCTCAAGGATTACATATAAACATTGTGAGAGAGACCATAGGGACGAGACATAGACATAGGTCATGGAAAGGATGCGATGGGTCTACCCAGCTTCTTCAAGGGGTGGGCTGAACCATGGGCCACCACTTTTCTGAAACAAGGCCCTCTCCCGCTGAACTGTGTGCCTTCAGCCCCCATGTGGGCTTATGCTCAGTGCCTTATGTTCGGGGTGCACTTTTTTTTATCCAATCTTTGTATGGCCTAGTCCGTGGAAAACGTTGAGTCTTGCCGATACTGTAGCTACCCAGGTAGTTAGGGGTTACGTATGTTGATGACTGAGGTGACCCTGGGTGGAGTGAGCCGGCCTAGATAATTTAGGGGCTGCTTTCCCTCCAGTCGGGGTCAGTTGCAGAGGTCACATAGAGTGAACAGAAGTGATGGAGGAACGATTGCCTCTGTGACTGTCCCTGGCAGAGGAGGCCACGCAAGATGGAAGGAGAGAAGGACAACTTAAGTCAGAAGGGGTGCAGCCCAGGAACTGTGTCACCCAGGGTTATGGGGTACTCGGTCCCGAACGGTTTTTAACTGGGGAACGTCACTGTGGTGGCCGTTGCCCGGTCCCGTGCCCTGGGTGCTTTTTTAATGGGGAGTATTTACAGGGGAGATTAAAGTCATTAGTGTGACGCCACCTGCGGGTTGCGGTTAAGATGGTGGAACCACCACTGCTGAGTTGATTATATCTAGGGCTGGTGGTAATGGCAGCTGTGGTGATAAGCCCTCCGCAGGTAGGGCTGAGCCCCGGGGGATATATGGTGGAGACTTTCGCCGAAGAAGGGAGGCCACACTGGGCTTGCAATTAACAGTCTTTACTCACAGTTGGGCCCTTGGACGACCGGTTCAGGTCCCTGTAGTTCCAGTGCCAGTTTGATTTCTTGGTTGCTTTGTCCCCGGCACCCTCAGTGTGGTTGGGTCCCTGTAGCTTGAGGCTGGTTTGGGACCCGTCTGTCCTTTGGCAGTCTCCTCGTCCATACGGCGGGCAGTGTGAACCCTGTAGGGCCGGTCCATGTTTCGAACCCTGATCCTCGCTTTACTGCTGGTGCCCGGACCTGTGGGTCAGTGAGGTCCGTGAAGGTTCCCTCACTGTGCAGGTATTTGCCAGGCCGTATGAAACTGACGCCTGACCTAGGGCCCAGTGCCCCGTGCGTGCTCTGGTCCCAGTGTTACTCGGGTGTAGTTACCCTGGTGACCACTCTCCTGTGACCCCGGGTCACCGTTACATGACCCAGCTCTAGGCACCTCTCTCCACTTCTCCTCTCTCGTCTACTCTACTACTCTCCACTTGTCCCCTCCCACCAGCCTGTCTAGTCCCCTAGACTGGCTCCGTCCTCTAGGTGGCCATCCCTCTGGTGTCTGACTAGCCAATTACCCCTGGTGTGGAGTGGAAACTGGGATTTTGGTGTGTGCAGTTGTCACTTGAACTGGTGTTCCAGGTCCCTGGGGGTAGGCCCTGCATCCTGGTGAGGATGCAGTACCTAGTAGTGACCTGAGTGGTTCAGGGGCGGTACAGAACAATAGTGTGAAGGGGCATCAAGGTGAGGTCAAGTGTGTGACGGGCACATCCGATGAGAGTTGGGTGTCACCTCTGTGAGGTAGAGGTTGCAAATCTCTAAAAATGAAGTCAAACGAGAAGAGAAGGGTGTGGAGAGATCCTTGTCAGGCCTGTATACGGTGATTGTAAAGCTGTCTGTGCGAGCAGCTGAGACAGGACAGAGAGGAAAAACGAGCAAGTCCGATGGTATGAGGAAAGTAGAGTGCAAGCTTATGGGAACCACGCAGGACAATGTACAGAGACGGCGTAGGCACAGGAGCACCATTTATGTGTATGGAAAGACTGCAAATAGTTACCTACAACATATAAAGTCCTGTCCGAACGTTTTGGCATTCTTAATATTGTTCCAAAATACTTCTCCCAGAAAATTATTACAATTATACATGTTTTGTTATACACACGTTTATTAACTTTGTGTGTATTGGAACAAGACAAAAAAACTGAGGAAATAAAGGCAAACTGGAGATAATTTCACACAAAACCCCAAAAATGGGCCTGACAAAATTGTTGGCACCTTTCCAAAATTGTGGGTAAACAACTTTGTTTCAGGCTTGTGAAGTGTGGCGCCCCTGAGGCTTCCGTCGCCACAGGTCATTGCACCCCATCCAGCGGTGTGATGCCCCATTCTGGGTGAGGAATGGAGTGAACACCGGTCCCCTGGTAAATCCACACTACACCCATTGCTAGAAACACACTGGGACCAGTGATAGTGGCAGAAACCCTCCCATGCTGCATGCTGGGAGGGGCCGTAAGACCCATCCCTGCTCCCATAGGGTAGATCAGAGCAACTGGGGAGGTGGGAGGAGCCACATGAGGGCAGACACAGAGAGGAAGGTCTAGTGTGAGCAGATAGAGAGAGGGTGGGGAAGGAAGAGGAGGTCTGCAGGAGGCAGGCAAGGAGGAGAAGTGAAAGGAAAGAGAGCTCCAAGTCAGTCAGGAGCTGAAACGAAGAAAGAGACGCTTCCTGGTGAAGATCCTGGGACTCAGAGGGTCCAGGTGACACCAAGCAGAGGAACAGAAGGGATTCCAGGGTCACGGATAGCTGTAGAGCTGCGGTGGCCTGTTCCACAGGAACATCAATGGAGGGATCAAGCTGCAACAGGGGACGGTCCCTAGAAACCGGAGGAGTGCAAAATCATCTCCAAACAGTAAAAACCGAGGCCCAGGGAATGTTGTAAACTCCCCAGGCCACAGCCCACAGCAGCACCTCTAGAAAAGGGGTAATCAGCCGACAGGTGACCCCCCAGCCTGGAGGCTGTTGTGGAGGCCAAGCCAGGTTTACCCTACAAAAGGCAAGGCTTAGGAAGACAGCGGAAGACAGAGACACTTAAGAGAAGGGCACCGGGTTTTGCTTCAAGAATCACCCAGAAACGGCGGAGGTCCCTGACAGTGGTCCCAGCAGTCCAAGGGTTCCTGCCGGCCTTGACAAGAATTGTGAGTAAAGAACTTGAACTGCACCCTTGGAGTGGTCTCTGTTATTTTAGCTGCTTAGACTTCCACTACACCATAGACTCTCACGAGCACCAACAGTGTCCCCGGGGCATTGCTCCACCTGTGGGGAGCAGTATCATCATTGCTGCCACTTCATCACCCCGGAGGCCTCATACAGCAGCGGCGGCTTAATAGCCGCATACCACAGGTGGCGTCACGAACACAAACTTTAATTCATCAGCCATATTTAACTGACACCCACCAGGGCCACGGAGTCGGGCCCCGCCACCACTGACTACCCCCGGACTAGTCCGGCCCGGCACCGGGTTCCCATAGCCCTGGGGTGGGCGAGTCAACTTTGGCGTCACGAACAGGATTTCGTGCCCGGTCCCACCGGGTACTGTGCGCCTGAAGAACCGTGTGACAAAACTGTGTGTTTTACTGTGAAAACCGCCGCCATTAGCGCTGCTGAGCGCGGGAAGAAGGGTGGCGTGCCTGTAGAAAGAGCGCGAAAAGAAGCTCCGACCCCTTGTCTAGAGAAAGAGCGCGAAGCAGTGCCCGCTATGGAGAGCGGAGGAGAGAAAAATGGCGCACTAAGAAACTGACAGGCAGTTAATGCTGCTGTCTGGAGGAAGAGAGAAAATGGCTCCTGTAAGCGGAGGCCAGGGGGAGCTCACCTGGATCAGGCCTGTGACCGCCGCTGAGCTGGAGGCTGAGGTCGGAAGGATGGCTGACGGGATGAAGAAGCAGAGCAGATGGGAGACAGCCGTGTGGGGGAAGGAGATGGTGCTGGCCATGAGGAGTCTGCAGAAGTCTGTGCAGCGAGGCCTGCGTGGGGGTGATGCCCACGTCCATCCAGAGTCCACACCAGCGATGCCGATCCTGCTGCAGAGTATCTCCGGCCTAGATCTGGGTGAGTCCCATGCTGCCCCTGCCGGCGCGAGTGCCCCAACCCCCGCTGCCATGCCCGCGGTCCCTGGAGAGACGCCCGGCGCGAGTGCCCCAACCCCCGCTGCCATGCCCGCGGTCCCTGGAGAGACGCCCGGCACGGCGACACCGATCCAGGCCGCAGCCACGCCAGGTGCGGCCTGCCAAGATTTCGCCGCCGGAGCGACGCCCATCCACGCCTCAGCAGCGACGCCAAGCCCGGCCCGTCCAGCTCAGGCCCCAGCAGTGATACCCCGCTCGGCCAAACAAGATCCCGCCGCAGCGGCAACGTTAATCCACGCCGCAGGTGCGGCCCGCCAAGCCCAGGCCGCAGCCACGCCAGGTGCGGCCCGTCAAGAATCGGTCACAGCAGCGACTCCAATACAGGCCGCCGCCATGCCAGGCGCGGCCCGCCAAGACCAGCAGACGCAGACTGTGCTGACCGCTGTCTACCTGCTGCCAGGTGGGGAGCCGGAGAAGAATCCCTACATGTAAAGAAGTAAGAAGATGCTGAACTGTATATAGCCCCTGTCTGCCCCTCATTCTTTGTGAAGATGTCCCTTTTGTGCTGCCCCAATGTTCTTTTTGAAGACGACACCCTACCCTGCCTTACTGCCCCTTGTGCTTTTTGAAGAAGTCACCCCCTTGTTGATGTGTTACCGGGCCACTGGACTGGAATGTGGTCCCCAGTGAATGTAAATGTATGTGTCATGTGTTACCAGGCCACTGGACTTAGTGGCTGGTATGTTGTTTTTGTAGCTTGAGGAAGCTGAACGAACTGCAGGCTACTGGACTTGTTGTACCCATGATGTATATAGTTGCACCAGTTGTGCCCCCTACCAGAATTATGGGGGAAGTGCCCAAACTGTGCAATAGACTGAAAGTGCACACTTAGATGTTTCTTTATAAGAAGTTTGCAACGTTTAAATACTTGTGCCTCCCATAAAGGGAAGAAATGTTTAATTGTTTTATGTTATGCATAACAAAAATGTTTTTTGCAGTTTCTCCACATGTCTTGTTGTTTTTCAGCCCGAGGACGTGCTGGGATTCGCTGTGGGGGAGTGTGGCGCCCCTGAGGCTTCCGTTGCCACAGGTCATTGCACCCCATCCAGCGGTGTGATGCCCCATTCTGGGTGAGGAATGGAGTGAACACCGGTCCCCTGGTAAATCCACACTACACCCATTGCTAGAAACACACTGGGACCAGGGATAGTGGCAGAAACCCTCCCATGCTGCATGCTGGGAGGGGCCGTAAGACCCATCCCGGCTCCTATAGGGTAGATCAGAGCAACTGGGGAGGTGGGAGGAGCCACATGAGGGCAGACACAGAAAGGAAAGTCTAGTGTGAGCAGATAGAGAAAGGGTGGGGAAGGAGGAGGAGGTCTGCAGGAGGCAGGCAAGGAGGAGAAGTGAAAGGAAAGAGAGCTCCAAGTCAGTCAGGAGCTGAAACGAAGAAAGAGACGCTTCCTGGTGAAGATCCTGGGACTCAGAGGGTCCAGGTGCCACCAAGCAGGGAACAGAAGGGGTCCCAGGGCCACGGGTAGCTGTAGAGCTGCGGTGGCCTGTTCCACAGGAACATCGGTGGAGGGATCAAGCTGCAACAGGGGACGGTCCCTAGAAACCGGAGGAGTGCAAAATCATCTCCAAACAGTAAAAACCGAGGCCCAGGGAAAGTTGTAAACTCCCCGGGCCACAGCCCACAGCAGCACCTCTAGAAAAGGGGTAATCAGCCGACAGGTGACCCCCCAGCCTGGAGGCTGTTGTGGAGGCCAAGCCAGGTTTACCCTACAAAAGGCAAGGCTTAGGAAGACAGAGGAAGACAGAGACACTTAAGAGAAGGGCACCGGGTTTTGCTTCAAGAATCACCCAGAAACGGCGGAGGTCCCTGACAGTGGTCCCAGCAGTCCAAGGGTTCCTGCCGGCCTTGACAAGAATTGTGAGTAAAGAACTTGAACTGCACCCTTGGAGTGGTCTCTGTTATTTTAGCTGCTTAGACTTCCACTACACCATAGACTCTCACGAGCACCAACAGTGTCCCCGGGGCATTGCTCCACCTGTGGGGAGCAGTATCATCATTGCTGCCACTTCATCACCCCGGAGGCCTTACACAGCAGCGGCGGCTTAATAGCCGCATACCACAGGTGGCGTCACGAACACAAACTTTATTCATCACCAAGTCATCAGCCATATTTAATTGACACCCACCAGGGCCACGGAGTCGGGCCCCGCCACCACTGACTACCCCCGGAATAGTCCGGCCTGGCACCGGGTTCCCATAGCCCTGGGGTGGGCGAGTCAGAAGCTCATTCAAACTCACCTGTGACAAGAAACAGGTGTGGGCAATATGGAAATCACACCTGAAACCAGATAAAAAGGGGAGAAGTTGACTCAGTATTTGCATTGTGTGTCTGTGTGTGCCGCACTAAGCACAGAGAATAAAAAGAGAAGATGGCTTGCTAACTAAACTTGTTGAAAAATATCAACAATCTCAAGGTTACAAGTCCATCTTGAGAAATCTTGATGTTCCTTTGTCCACATTGTACAAACATAATCAAGAAGTTTACAACCCATGGCACTGTAAATAATCTCCCTGCATTTAGTGCTGGCTATCTTGTTTTTTTCATTGAATTGGTCGGTGGCTGACCCCCACCTTGCCGTGCACCCCAATTTAGGTTGTATTCCACCTGTCTTGATTTTGGCGGTTGGTGACTGTTCACATTCAGCCATCATGCACTGTCCACAGGCTATTTATTTCAATCAGCATTTGCTTGGGCCTGTCCCGCCCACAGCCATGATTCAGTCATGGGTACGGGATTGAAAAACACTAAGTGCTGCTAAGAACAGTTCTACTTTTCATATGTGAGGCCGTTTGGCACATTTTATATAAAATATTTTAGAGCAGGCTGCCCCAAAGAGATCTGCTGTGACGTGGCGGGGTAGCTCAAGAAATTGCAATTTTTTGCCAAAAATCGCAAATTTTAATTAGTACAGTTTGGAATTTTTAGTGCAGTAGTGCACATTTAGTGCTGGCTATCTTGTTTTTTTCAGAGAAGAGAACTGTCTGAGGACTTGAGAACAAAAATTGTTGAAAAATATCAGCAATCTCAAGGTTACAAGTCCATCTCCAGAGATCTTGATGTTCCATTGTCCACAGGGTGCAAACATAATCAAAAAGTTTACAACACATGGCACTGTAGCTAATCTCCCTGGATGTGAACGGCAGAAGAAAATTGATGTAAGGTTACAGTGCAGGATACTCCAGATGGTGCATAAGCCCCAATTAAGTTCCAAAAAAATTCAAGCTGTCCTGCAGGCTCAGGGTGCATCAGTATCAGGGCGAACTATCCATGCAAATCTGAATGAAATGAAATTCTATTGTGGAGACCCAGGAGGACCCCACTGCTGACACACAGACAGAAAAAAAGCCAGAGTGCAGTTTTCCAAAATGTATATGAGTAACCAAAATCCTTCTGGGAAAGCGTCTTATGAATAGATGAGACTGAAATAGAGCTTTTTGGTAGAGCACATCATTCTACTGTTTGCTGAAAACAGAATGAGGCCTACAAAGAAAAAAAACACAGGAATGAGTGAACCCTTGAATATTTGGGTTCGCTGAATTTGCACAAACTGAAAAAAAGTCAATAGAGACGAGACGTTTTGGGAAAAGGTCATAGTAAAGGCTAGGGGGCTACAAAAGGAAGCTAAAAGGGAGGTAAGAGCAGGATAGATACATACCATGTTTCCCAGAAGATAACACTGCAGTCAGACTGTTTTCTGGCCCGCTCATTAAGCTTCATGAATATTCACTGCTTCCCTCGCCCACCCTCTGTGCCAGTGTCTGTGATTGGTTGCAGACTGCAATACATGACCCTCATCCTCGGTATCGGCGTCTGTGATTGATTGCAGACCAGTTTTCTGTATGGTAGTGTATAAATAAATAATTAAAAAAAATGGTGTAAGCTCCCGCCATATTTTTGATAAGAAGCGTGGGTAAAACAGACGGCTACAGGCTGCAACCCCCAGTGGTCTGCTTTACTATGCCTGGTTCTCAAAAATAGAAGGGATCCCACATTGTTTTCCTTAAATGATTTAAATAATTAAAAAGAAACTAAATGGGGACCACGCATTTTTAATAATCAACCACGGTAAAGCTGACAGTTGCTGCCTGGTCTTATCAAAGTGGGAAGAACCATGGCTATTGGCCCCTACCAGCCTAAAAATACTAGCCCGCAGCTGCCCCAGAATTGGTGCATCCATTAGATGCTCCAATTCTGGCACTGTACCCGGCTCTTGCCGATTATCCTGGTGTGGTGGCAATTGGGGTAATATATGGGGTTGATGTCAGCTGTGATTTGTCAAAATTCACAGCTGCCATCAAGCCCTAGGTTAGTAATGTATGTCAAAAGAAATAAATACACACAAACACAGAGAAATACTTTATTTGAAACAAAAAAAACACACCCTCTTTTACCCCTTTATTAACCCCAGAAAAGTATGCCATATGGTAAATGATCAATGATGAAATCATTGGAGCAAAATCATACATACACTTCACTTCCATGAGGACGTTAAATGACAAAACGCGCGTCGGGGTTTGTGGCATACAGGTAGAACAATTTGATTTGCTCCAATGATTTCATTATTGATTATTTGCCATACTTTTCTGAATAGGCTCATGAATATTGATCAGCACCCACAACCTCCATTCTATTGATCACTAGATTGCTATTTATTTTGCACTGTCGAATTTTATACAGGCATTTTTTCCTAGTATCTTTTTTTTGTGGTGCCATACACTTTATGACTACCAGCACTTTATTATATGCCTGTTTTTTAATACATCAATTGCATCCCCATGTATACCTGCTTTTGCCCTGTGCTTGGAAGAATCCTCTGTGCGTTTTGATATTTTATATTATATATGTATATTTTGCGATTTTAATATAAATTCTAATACAATACAATATTTTAGCCGAACAATTTACTTTTTAGTCAATTTTTCCTCCTTTACGGTGATTACATGCTCACACGTTTAGGAGGTCTTTTTTTATTTTTTTGATTTTTCTATGATTTATGCTGACAATACAGAGATTTTTGATTGTTTTTTTCATAAACCAATAATGTATATCTCTCATTCAGGCCCCCATACAGTAATTATGTCTCCCATCCTGGCCCCTCTCTGTTATATTGTCCTTATGCTCAGACCGTCCAGTAATGTCCCTCAACCTAGTCCCCATATATCTCTCATCCTGGACCCCGTATATCATACTGATCCCCATATATGTTCCATCCTGGTCCCCATATATGTCCCATCCTGGTCCCCATATATGTTCCATCCTGGTCCCCATATATGTTCCATCCTGGTCCCCATATATGTTCCATCCTGGTCCCCATATATGTTCCTTCCTGGCCCCATATATGTTCCATCCTGGTCCCCATATATGTTCCTTCCTGGCCCCATATATGTTCCATCCTGGTCCCCATATATGTTCCTTCCTGGCCCCATATATGTTCCATCCTGGTCCCCATATATGTTCCTTCCTGGCCCCATATATGTTCCATCCTGGTCCCCATATATGTTCCATCCTGGTCCCCATATATGTTCCATCCTGGTCCCCATATATGTTCCTTCCTGGCCCCATATATGTTCCATCCTGGCCCCCATATATGTTCCATCCTGGTCCCCATATATGTTCCATCCTGGTCCCCATATATGTTCCTTCCTGGTCCCCATATATGTTCCATCCTGGTCCCCATATATGTTCCTTCCTGGCCCCATATATGTTCCATCCTGGTCCCCATATATGTTCCTTCCTGGCCCCATATATGTTCCATCCTGGTCCCCATATATGTTCCATCCTGGTCCCCATATATGTTCCATCCTGGTCCCCATATATGTTCCATCCTGGTCCCCATATATGTTCCATCCTGGTCCCCATATATGTTCCTTCCTGGCCCCATATATGTTCCATCCTGGTCCCCATATATGTTCCTTCCTGGCCCCATATATGTTCCATCCTGGTCCCCATATATGTTCCATCCTGGTCCCCATATATGTTCCTTCCTGGCCCCATATATGTTCCATCCTGGCCCCCATATATGTTCCATCCTGGTCCCCATATATGTTCCTTCCTGGCCCCATATATGTTCCATCCTGGTCCCCATATATGTTCCTTCCTGGCCCCATATATGTTCCATCCTGGCCCCCATATATGTTCCATCCTGGTCCCCATATATGTTCCATCCTGGTCCCCATATATGTTCCATCCTGGTCCCCATATATGTTCCATCCTGGTCCCCATATATGCTCCATCCTGGTCCCCATATATGTTCCATCCTGGTCCCATATATGTTCCATCCTGGTCCCCATATATGTTCCATCCTGGTCCCCATATATGTTCCATCCTGGCCCCCATATATGTTCCTTCCTGGCCCCATATATGTTCCATCCTGGTCCCCATATATGTTCCATCCTGGTCCCCATATATGTTCCATCCTGGTCCCCATATATGTTCCATCCTGGCCCCCATATATGTTCCATCCTGGTCCCCATATATGTTCCATCCTGGTCCCCATATATGTTCCTTCCTGGTCCCCATATATGTTCCTTCCTGGCCCCATATATCATCATGGTCCCCATACAGTATATGTTGTATCCTAGTCCTCACATGTCATCCTGGTCCCCATATACTGTACGTTACATCCTGGTCCCCATATGTCATCCTGGTCCCCATATGTCATCCTGGTCCCCATATGTCATGTCGGTCACTATATATGTGCCATTCTCTTCCCCATATGTTATTCTGGTCCCCATATATCTTCCATATTGGTCCCCATATGTCATGCCCCACTCTTTCAAAAAATAAAAAATATTCTTGTCACCTGTCCGCAGTCCCGGTGGAGGTTTAGTGCCCTGTGATACATTTCAGTAAAATATGCCTCCGAGGAGCCACATTCAGTTGAAACAGGAGGGTTCCCAGAACCAGATTGGGAGGCTGCTTCTTGCTGGTTTGGAGAACTGGCTGCTATTTTGACAATCAATTCCCCCAAACTGGAGAGAACCAGCTAAATCACACTGCTACTGCAGACAGTGGACAAAGGAACATCAAGATCTTGGGTGATGCGCTTGTAACCTTGAGATTTGTTGATATTTTTTTTAAAAAAAATTTGGTTCTCGCTTCCTCAGACAGCTCTCTTCTTTTCTTTCTGTTCTCCATTCTTACTATTGCACACACAATGCAAAGATTGAGTCAACTTCTCCCCTTTTTATCTGGTTTCAGGTGTGATTTTCATATTGCCCACTCCTGTTACTTGCCACAGGTGAGTTTCAATGAGCATCACATGCTGGAAACAAAGTTGTGTTCCCATCATTTTGGAAATGTGTTATCAATTTTGTCCTGCCCATGTTGGGAGTTCTGTGTGACGTTATATCCAATTTGACTTTTTTCCCTGTTTTTTTGTGTTTTTCCTAAAACACACAAAGGAAATAAACATGTGTATAACAAAACATGTAATTGCAATATTTTTTTAGGAGAAATACTTAATTTTTTAGAGCAATTTAAAGGGTGCCAACACTTTTGGCCATGACTGTATATGGCACTGATTTTATTGCTTGTTCATGGGGGTGTGAGTACTTTCTATATGACCCCAGTCCATGTAATTATGTATCATCCTTACATAGGTCTTTTGTGTACAGCAGCTGGTACTCTATGGGGGTGTGAATACTTTCTATATAACACCAGCCCCATGCATTGATGTACCATCCTTACATAGGTTCCCTATGTACAGAAGCTGGTCCTCTATGGGGGTGTGAATACTTTCCATATATGACCCCAGTCCATGTAATTATTTATCATCCTTACATAGGTCCTCTGTGTACAGCAGCTGGTCCTTTATGAGGGTGTGAATACTTTCCATATATGACCCCAGTCCATGTAATTATTTATCATCCTTACATAGGTCCTCTGTGTACAGCAGCTGGTCCTTTATGAGGGTGTAAATACTGTCTATATATGACCCCAGTACATGGACTCATGTACAATCCTTACATAGGTCCTGTGTGTACTGCAGCTGGTCCACTATGGGGGCGTGAATACTTTCTATATATGACACCCAGTCCAAGCAATTGTGTACTGCAGCTGGTCCTGTATGGGGGTGTGAATACTTCCAATATATGACCCCAGCCCATGCAGTCATGTACCATCCTTATACAGGTCCTCTGTGGACAGCAGCTGGTCGTCTATGGTGGTGTAAATACTTTCTATATATGACCCCCAGTCCAAGCAATCGTGTACTGCAGCTGGTCCTGAATGAGGGTGTTAATACTTTCTATATATGATCCCAGTCCATGCAATTGTGTACAGCAGCTGGTCCTCTGTGGGGGTGTGAATACTTTCTATATCTGACCCCAGTCCATGCAATCGTGTACCATCATTACATAGGTCATCTATGTACAGCAGCTGGTCCTCTATGGGGGTGTGAATACTTTCTATATATGACCACAGTCCATGCAATCATGTACCATTCTCACATAGGTCCTCTGTGTACAGCACCTGGTCCACTATGGGGGCGTGAATACTTTCTATGTATGACCCCAGCCCATGCATTCATGTACAATGCTTACATAGGTCCCCTATATACAGCAGCTGGTCCTTTATAGGGGTGTTAATACTTTCTATATATGACCCCAGCCCATGCAATCATGTACCATCCTTACATAGGTCCTCTGTGTACTGCAGCTGGTCTTCTATGGGGGTATGAATACTTTCTATAGATGACCCCAGTCCATACAAAAATGTACCATCCTTATATAGGCCCTCAGCTAGTCCTCTATGGGGGTGTGAATACTTTCTATAGATAACCCCAGTACATAGGTCCTCAGCTAGTCCTCTATGGGGGTGTGAATACTTTCTATAGATGACCCCAGTCCATACAATCATGTACCATCCTTACATAGGTCCTTTGTGTACTGCAGCTGGTCTTCTATGGGGGTGTGAATACTTTCTATATATGACCCCTGCAATCATGTACCATCCTTCCATAGGTCCTCTGTGTACAGCAGCTGGTCCTCTCCTCTACCGCCGGGGCCATGGACGATGAGGACGACCCCCGCCGCCCGCTGCTGAGAGTCGTTCAGGAATCATTTTTGCCAAAGTCCATATCAAGTAAGTGCAAATAAATAAATCCTTGATTATTAGGAGCCCTCGTTATACAGGAACATGGAGATCTGGTGGAGACTCCGGAGTGGACCCTGAAGCATCAGTCGAGGGTGGATCTAAATCTACAAGTCACTGCATATTATATAGAGTCACAGTGAATCAGTCATTATGAAACAGACAGATCAGGCTGAGCTCAGACAAGCAGGCACCTTCCAGGAGGGCTCTAGAGAGGAAGCCTTGTGTAGATATTGGGACCATCTGTTGGCCAATATACAAAAATCCCCCATGCCAGGGGGCTCCAAAATGATTTTGTAGCTTCATTGATCCCCTCTGTCGTAGCCCCCAGAGACCATGACTGACCCCTGTTTTTTCTTCCTGCAGTTGCTCTGAAATGCATCTTGGTTGGGATTAACATCGCCAGTATCACCGTCGGTGAGTCTCCATTGGGTATAATCTCCCCTCCGTTCCCAAAAATTTACTTCATTTTCCATTATTTTTTCATTTTGTAGAAATAAAAACCTTTAGCAATGTGGAAACCGTCAGCAAGCTGCTATTGGCAGATTTGTCATTCTTATATTGTGTGCACAATGTACAATATTGAATATATGATTGGCTCATTAGCACCTTAGAGGGGTTTTCTGCTTTAGACACTCACCCAAAAAATGAACCAATCACACGACATGAGCCCCAGCAATCAGCTGTAATCTTTAAGGGAACCTAGCTATGTGTTATGATGACTCTGGGATAGCGGGAAATCAGGGCTCCTAAGATGTCCCTCAATTTAGGGGGCCCTATGCTATCCCTAACCTTAGGGATACTCCTGATGGTGGAGAGGCCTGAGCCTCCTTCCTGTCCCTGTTCCTGAGCAGTTGTGAAGCTGTCTACGGAACTATCACGATAACTATGGCATAGCGGGGAATTGGGGCTCCTCCACTGTCCCTCAATTTAGGGGACCCTATGCTATCCCTAACCTTAGGGATACTCCTGATGGTGGAGAGGCCTGAGCCTCCTTCCTGTCCCTGCTCCTGAGCAGTCATGAAGCTGTCTACGGAATTATCACGATGACTATGGCATAGCGGGGAATTGGGGCTCCTCCACTGTCCCTCAATTTAGGGGACCCTATGCTATCCCTAACCTTAGGGATACTCCTGATGGTGGAGAGGTCTGAGCCTCCTTCCTGTCCCTGTTCCTGACCAGTCCTGATCTGATTCCTCTTCCCCTGATGGAGGGACGGGACAGGAATGTGATGAAACTCACAGATAAAGACAGACAAGCTAAAACCAAAACTCTGTTACACAGCATGCACACAAAGATAAAGACAATAAGAGGCTCAGGAGAAAAACAAGAGCAGGAGGGAAGCAACAAAACAACTGCACCAAGCAATGAGCACGACTTTCACCAGTAAGTCTGGGACTCCACACCTCACAGACCAACATAGAATAAACTATAGCTGGCATTGGTGGAAGGATTCAACCAGCATAAATAGGAGGGGAGCAGATGTGATAGGTTTCCCCACAACATGTGATTAAATAAGCAAGCAGACTAGGAAAGATTAACTCTTGATAGCCTGTCTCTGAATCAGCACACAGCAGGTCGACGATCGAGTCTGCCTGTGTTGATCTCAGACACAAGAGAAACCATCGGCCGGAGTGTCAGAAGCTGCAATCTGAACAAGTCTGAGTCCAATGCCACCATGATAGTTGGCAAAGTTTGTTCAAAACTCTGTGTGACAGTGTGTTTTCAATTCTCCTGCAGCGCTCCCCCTAGGGAAAATGAAGCATCACATGGGGTACATTGAAATTAATGGTCTGCTTTTGTAATGAGGAGATGGTCCTCCGGAGGGGGGGGACAACAAAACTTCCCCTGGCTCATATGAGACGAGTAGTACAAATAATGACTGATAGTTGGGGGCTTGGTCTTTACATTAACATTACTACTCATTCTTGGCTACTTGCTGACAGTTTCCGACAGTTTCTATACGACAT
The DNA here is from genome assembly GCF_048569485.1 of Anomaloglossus baeobatrachus. NCBI lineage: Eukaryota > Metazoa > Chordata > Amphibia > Anura > Aromobatidae > Anomaloglossus > Anomaloglossus baeobatrachus. The sequence goes on along the minus strand of NC_134356.1, from coordinate 674,953,429 downwards.
AGTAATATCTGAATATTTTATAGTAGACGGACTATAAGGATAATGTGACCTTACGTGTCCTGAGACTCCACATATCATAGTTCATCCAGTGAGACATGGATTTCTTTACAGTGTCCGAAGGTTAAACACATCCCAAAATTCGGATAGAACAGGGCAGCAGATACAAAAGACATCCATGCTGACTATCGACCACTATTCTTACTTATGCCAGACGTACTATTCCTTTGTTCTGTAAGTCAAGGGATATAGGCCATTGTTTCATGTGAGACTGTCTGGAGCCCTCTTTTTTCTGCTAATTTGTGGAATGCCTGCTGATTACGGATTGCATCAGCCCCCTGCGGTGTACTATACTGCATCAATCAGAGGACAATTATTTAGTCGGATTGATTTAGTGACTAATGAAGGAACAGCCATCTCCCACCAATCCTGAGGGGGCACAATGCCCTGAAAGGGGAGCTGAGGGATATAAATGGGGCCTGCTGTCATGCACATACTTGGGGAGGGTTCAGCGCACGGTAAGACACACAAAGAAGGGGTTCACCACAAAACAAGCGGTATACTGAGGACACTCTAACAACGGTGGGCCCTGGCGCTAGGGAGGAGGATGATGGGACACCTCCTCCACTCACCTGAAGCTGCACCATGCACACCTAGCAAGCCTATACAGATTCTGCACCTGTTGCCGGGCAGGATACCTGAAACCCTAGAAAGACCTGTGATAACCCTGGCTAGTGAGCTAGAAGGTGAGGATCGCTAGTCCCATCGCTGCACTAATACAACAAGAAGGGAAACAACAAAGGATGAAGTCCAACTTCACGGCTGCAGTCAGACTCCAGGACTGAAGCCTACACTGCTTGCAACAATAAAGGGTTCACCATCTCCATCCTCCTCCAGGCCTAGCTTCAGAATGAATCAGAATAACCGGCGCCCTCTACTGGGAGATGTTACCATATATAGGGGAAGGCAGTAGTCACCAACTGGAAGCACCTGAGGCCAGGAATCAGAAGCTCCTGAAAAGCAAAACCGATATTGACCCTAGTGTCATGATCCAGGACCGGTATTCCCCACTCCAGGGTTTCCCAGATCCGGTCTGGTCATATCAGGGGTTAACTCCACTCAGCCTTGTTCCGCTTTCTGGAGACACTATATCTGGGCACTGCACCATCAGTTCAGTGCTAGTTATAGTTTTGCGTAAAAAAAGAGGATGTCCAGCTCGTCAGGCAAAGAATCACATCTTTATTTCATCATGCAGACACAGAGAATGACATGACCAGCGCTATGGTACATGGTAGAGCTGGTCATGTCATTCTCTGTGTCTGCATGATGAAATAAAGATGTGATTCTTTGCCTGAAGAGCTGGACATCCTCTTTTTTCTGCATTTCATTGGGCTGTGGAGGTGCCTGTCCGTGCTCCAGGACGGAATCGGGATTGAGCTTTTATACGGTGAGCTGATTCATACAAATTGGATAGTTTTGCGTGTTTGGACCTACTCACCCTCCGGTCTTGTCTCCTGTTCCCTGTGCCCTATGTGTTCCCCTCTGTATACCTAATCTCCCGGCATCTGATCACGGTTCTGTTTTCTGACCTGATCTTGATCCTCCCTCTGCATTGACGAGACATCCCGGCTTGACCCTGACTGCTTGACTACTCTATCGCCCCCTGGTGGTTCGCCTGTGAACTGCTGCTGAAGTTACTCTACTGTACTTCTGCCTCTCTCCTGTTACAGTGCTACTTTGACTCTTATCCACTACTCTGCTGCCACCTAGTGGGGAATACGCTGTACTACTTCTTACCAGCCCTTTGTACAGCGTGATTACTAGAAGCACCAAAAAAAAGGAAAATATTTTTAATATGAGGAGTTTCAGATGGCAATGTGAGACTCTGGCCCATATCCTCTCACAAGTCTCTAAATGCAGAGAGACGGCCATGACACCTCCTCCTCCTGGCAGCAGTGTGAATTCTACAGGACCTCAGCCTAGGGATCATGGTTCCAGCTGGAGGATTACAGAACTGTTCTACTGCCCAACACTGAACCCATAAATTTGTTAGAAGAACCCAAACTTGGACAATCCGGTCACCTGGCCACAAACCTCACTGTGCTCGGTCGTTTCCTGAGCTTGCCACTACCTTCTCTCAAAAAAGTGTCTCTCCTGCGCGCCACAACTGAGACTGCACGCCAAAGAGTATATATAATGAACTCTACAATAAGTATTTTGGATTCATCCGTAACATTTTTCTTGTCTTTTTTCTTTCCCCAGGGGTGTTCTACTTTAATTCCTGCCCCGGGCAGTACCTGATCCCGTACTATCTCATCATTTCGGGGGCGGCGAGCCTCCTGCACCTCTCCCTCACCTGCCTGCCGTGTGCAGAGCAGGATCAGGCCACTTCTATTACTTTTGCCAATTTTTGTGCTCAGGGTGTGATACTCCTGTTCCTCTTCATCTTCTTCATAGCAGGTAAATACTGTATACTGAGGTTGAAAACATGGAAGCCCCAGAATGTAGAAAATGAAGGGAATTTTGTTACTTACCGTAAATTCCTTTTCTTCTAGCTCCAATTGGGAGACCCAGACGATTGGGTGTATAGCTACTGCCTCCAGAGGCCACACAAAGTATTACACTAAAAAGTGTAAGGCCCCTCCCCTTCTGCATATACACCCCCCGTGGGATCACGGGCTGCTTCAGTTTTAGTGCAAAAGCAAGAAGGAGGAAAGCCAATAACTGGTTAAACAATTCAATCCGAAGGAACATCGGAGAACTGAAACCATTCAACATGAACAACATGTGTACCCGAACAACCAAAAATCCCGAAGGAACAGGGGCGGGTGCTGGGTCTCCCAATTGGAGCTAGAAGAAAAGGAATTTACGGTAAGTAACAAAATTCCCTTCTTCTTCGGCGCTCCATTGGGAGACCCAGACGATTGGGACGTCCAAAAGCAGTCCCTGGGTGGGTAAATTAATACCTCAAGTTTGGACTGTAAAAACAGCCCTTCCCTACATGGAGGCAACCGCCGCCTGCAGGACTCTTCTACTTAGGCTGGCATCCGCCTAAGCGTAGGCATGCACCTGATAACGCTTGGTGAAGGTGTGCAGACTCGCCCAGGTAGCCGCCTGGCACACCTGCTGAGCCGTAGCCTGGTGCCGTAATGTCCAGGACGCACCCACGGCTCTGGTAGAATGGGCCTTCAGCCCTGATGGAACCGGAAGCCCAGCAGAACGGTAGGCTTCAAGAATTGGTTCCTTGATCCATCGAGCCAGGGTGGATTTGGAAGCCTGCGACCCTTTGCGCTGACCAGCGACAAGTACAAAGAGTGCATCCGAGCGGCGCAGGGGCGCCGTGCGGGAAATGTAGATTCTGAGCGTTCTCATCAGATCCAACAAATGCAAATCCAATTCATATCGATGAACTGGATGAGGACAAAAGGAAGGTAAGGAGATATCCTGACTGAGATGAAAAGGGGGATACCACCTTAGGGAGAAACCCCGGAATCAGGCGCAGCACTACCTTGTCTTGGTGAAACACCAGGAAGGGAGCTTTGGATGACCGGGCTGCTAGCTCGGACACTCTCTGAAGAGACGTGACCGCTACCAAAAAGGCCACTTTCTGTGAAAGTCGAGAAAGTGAAACATCCCTCAGAGGCTCAAAGGGCGGCTCCTGGAGAGCAATTAGTACCCTGTTCAGATCCCATGGGTCTAACGGCCTCTTGTACGGAGGGACAATGTGACAAACCCCCTGCAGGAACGTGCGTACCTGAGGAAGTCGTACTATGCGCTTCTGAAAGAATACAGACAGCGCTGGGACTCGTCCGTTAAGGGAGCCGAGCGACAAACCTTTTCCCAAACCAGATTGCAGGAAGGAAGGAAAAGTAGGCAATGCAAATGTCCAGGGAGACACTCCCTGAGCAGAGCACTAAGATAAGAATATCTTCCACGTCTTGTGGTAGATCTTGGCAGACGTCGGCTTCCTAGCCCGTCTCATGGTGACAATGACGTCTTGAGATAATCCTGAAGACGCTAGGATCCAGGACTCAATGGCCACACAGTCAGGTTCAGGGCTGTAGAATTCAGATGGAAAAAACGGCCCTTGGGACAGTAAGTCTGGTCGGTCTGGTAGTGCCCACGGTTGGCCGACCGTGAGATGCCACAGATGCAGGTACCACGACCTCCTCGGCCAGTCTGGGGCGACGAGGATGGCGCGGCGGCAATCGGAGCTGATCATGCGTAGCCCTCTGGGCAACAGTGTCAGAGGGGGAAACACATAGGGTAGCTGGAACTGCGACCAATCCTGAACTAAGGCGCCCGCCGCCAGAGCTCTTTGATCGTGAGACTGCGCCATGAAAATCGGGCCCTTGTTGTTGTGCCGAGACGCCATTAGGTCGACGTCCGGCCTCCCCCAGCGGCTACAGATTTCTTGAAACCCGTCCGGGTGCAGAGACCATTCCCCTGCGTCCATGCCCTGGCGACTGAGGAAGTATGCTTCCCAGTTTTCTACGCCCGGGATGTGAACTGCGGATATGGTGTATGCTCTGTCTCCACCCACATCAGAATCCGCCGGACTTCCTGGGAGGCTTGCCGACTGCGTGTTCCGCCTTGGTGGTTGATGTATGCCACCGCTGCGAAGTTGTCCGACTGAATTCGGATCTGTTTGCCTTCCAGCCTCTGCTGGAAGGCTTGCAGGGCAAGATACCCTGCCCAGATTTCCAGAACATTGATCTGAAGGGTGGACTCCTCTGAAGAGAGTCCTTGCCCGTCTGAGAAAGGGGTACGTTCCTGTCTAGGGACGTTGACTTCCCATCCCATTGGCGAAGAATGTCCTATAGAAGTGGACGCAGATGAAAACTGCGCGAAAGGGACTGCCTCTGCATGAGGCTTCTTAAGGGGTGTGACTGGCCTTGAAGGAGAGACTGCACCCCCGTCTGTAGTGAACGCTGTATGTCCAGCGGGAGCTGCACTATCGGTGAGAGAGTGTGAAGCTCCATGCTAAGATATGTCAGCGATTGGGTCGGTGTCAGATTTAACTTTGAAAAGTTTATGATCCACCCGAAACTCTGGAGAGTCTCCAGCGCCACGTTCAGGCTGTGTTGGCATGCCTCTTGAGAGGGTGCCTTGACAAGTAGATCGTCCAAGTAAGGGATCACAGAGTGACCCTGAGAGTGCAGGACTACTCCCACTGCTGCCATGAACTTGTGAAAAGCCGTGGGGCTGTCGCCAGACCGAAGGGCAGGGCTACGAACTGAAGATGCTCGTCTTCAATAACGAATCGTAGCCAACACCGGTGCTCTGGAGCAATCGGCACGTGGAGATAAGCATCCTGATGTCTATTGACGCTAGGAAATCTCCTTGAGACATTGAGGCAATGACGGAGCGGAGGGATTCCATCCGGAACCGCCTGGTTTTCACGTGCTTGTTGAGCAGGTTTAGGTCCAAAACGGAACGGAAAGAGCCGTCGTTTTTTGGTACCACAACCAGATTGGAGTAAAAACCGTATCTTGTTCCTGAGGAGGAACAGGGATTACCACTCCTTCTGCCTGCAGAAGAGCATCGGCTCGGTCGGGAGGTGAGGAAGTTCTGAAGATCTAGTCGGAGGATGAGAACAGAACTCTATCCCGTACACGTGAGACAAAATGTCTCTCACCCACCGGTCTTTGACCTGTGGCAGCTAAATGTCGCCAAAGCGGGAGAGTCTGCCACCGACCGCGGATGCGGAGAGAGGGGGCTGAACGTCATGAGGAAACCGCCTTGGTAGCGGTTCCTCCGGCTGCCTTCCTTGGGCGTGATTGAGCCTGCCAGGAATCTGCGCCTCTCTGAGCCTTTTGAGTCCTTTTGGACGAGGACAATTGGGACCTGTCCGAGCCTGGGAAGGACCGAAACCTCGACTGTCCCTTCCTCTGTTGTGTTGTTTGATCTGGACTGGTGTAAGGAAGAGTCCTTACCCTTGGACTGTTTAATGATTTCATCCAATCGCTCACCAAACAGTCTGTCACCAGCTAATGGCAAACTGGTTAAGCACTTTTTTGGAAGCAGAATCTGCTTTCCATTCCCTCAACCACAAGGCTCTGCGTAAAACCACGGAGTTGGCGGACGCCACTGACGTACGGCTCGTAGAGTGCAGGACAGCATTAATAGCGTAAGTCGCAATGCAGACATTGCGAGGTTAAGGACGCCATCTGCGGCACAGATGTACATGTGACAGTGTCCACGTGCGCAAGACCAGCTGAAAAAGCTTGGAATGCCCATACGGCTGCGAATGCCGGAGCAACCGACACGCCAATAGCTTCATAGACAGAATTCAACCAGAGGACCATCTGTCTGTCAATGGCATCTTTAAGTGAAGTCCCATCTTCCACTGCAACTATGGATCTAGCCGCAAGCCTGGAGATTGGGGGATCCACCTTTGGACACTGGGTCCAGCGCTTGACCACGTCAGGGAGAAAAAAGGATAACGTGTATCCTTAATACGATTGGAGAACGCTTATCTGGATAAGTGTGGTGTTTCCGGATTGCTTCTCTGAAGTCAGAGTGGCCAGAAAAGTACTCAATATACGCTTGAGATACTGAAAAGGGATTTCTCCTGCTGTGAAGCTGACTCCTCCACCGGAGGAGCTGAGGGAGAAATATCCAACATTCCCTTGATGGACGCTAGAAGATCATTCACTATGGCGTCACCATCCGGAGTATCCGGATTGAGAGCGGTCTCAGGATCAGAGTCCTGATCAGCTACGTCTGCCTCATCATACAGAGAGTCCTGCTGGGACCCTGACCAGTGATGAAGCCGAGTGCCGCTCCCAGCGAGCTCGCTTAGACTGTCTGGGACTGTCGTCCGTGTCAGAGCCTGCGCCCTGGGATGCATGGGACCCCCCCGGAGCACTGATTTGTTCCAAATGAGGGCGGCCAGGGAGCATTGTATCAACATTGCCCATGGTCCGTCTGGACTGCAAAGTCTCTAAGATGTTAGTCACAGTCACAGACAATCTATCAGCCGAAACTGCAACTCCGTCCCTGTCCCTGGACAGGGTTCACAGGTGGTTCCTTTGGCCACCTCTAGCAGAGACCCCTGCTGACCAAGTGCTACAGGGGAGCATTGCACACAATGGGGACAGTGGAACCTGCCGTGTGGAACAGTATCACGTGCAGTACAAGCAGCATAGAAAGCCTGTGCCTTGGCACCCTTTCTTTTTTGCTGCTGTTGTCTAGCCATCTAGAAGCATATAGCCAAGAATAGCGACCGTACAGTGCAATGTATAGCATACAAGCAGAAAGTACAAATGAACACTTCAGCACATGCAGTACAAGCAGCATAGAAAGCCTGTGCCTTAGCACCACAAATGGCATTAGTGGGGTCAGCACTTCAGGTGCTGCTTACCGCCCGCACAAAGGCGGGTGTGTGGTCGCCCGAATCCTATGTGCACGGCCAGCGCGGAAGTCCCCGGCGCACCACAAGTCCCAGCCGCGCCACAGTGTAAAACACCCCGCAGCGGCCGGCGCGGCAGTTTCTAACACATAAATTCACTCAGCTAAGCTGCAGTGAATAATAGCACAAGCGCTCCGCGCTGTTGTCCCCGGCGCACTAGCACTCCCAGCAATGCTGGTGTGTGTGTGCGCGATGTGTACGGGGACACAGAGTACCTTAATGTAGCAGGGCTTCTCCAGCCCAGACTGCGTGCAGGAATGGCTGCCGGCGTCTTGTGAAGAGGGGCGGGCCGTGGGCGTGCCCCAGACAAGAGCGGGAAACTGGCGTCCCACTGTGTCCAGTGAAGGGGGCTGGAGAATGCAAAGCAGACTCCAGCTCTCGGCGCTGACTTTCTGTACAGCGTCCCGCCCCTCCCCTGACTGGCAGGGCTGGGGGCGGGAACGAAGCGAAAACTAGGCCGCAAAGCCGGGGACTCGAGTAATAAGCGCGGCCGTCTGTCCCTGACGATACCCAGCTCCATATCCAGCAGGATCTCCGGGTCTGTGGAGGGAGCACGGTCTCAGTGCCTGGAGACCTGTAAGATCCCACTTCACCCAGAGCCCCGAGGGGGGATGGGGAAGGAAAACAGCATGTGGGCTCCAGCCTCCGTACCCGCAATGGGTACCTCAACCTTAACAAACACCCGACAAAAGTGGGGTGAGAAGGGAGCATGCTGGGGGCCCCATATGGGCCCACTTTTCTTCCAACCGACATAGTCAGCAGCTGCTGCTGACTAAAAACAGTGGAGCTATGCGTGGATGTCTGACCTCCTTCGCACAAAGCATTAAACTGAAGCAGCCCGTGATCCCACGGGGGGTGTATATGCAGAAGGGGAGGGGCCTTACACTTTTTAGTGTAATACTTTGTGTGGCCTCCGGAGGCAGTAGCTATACACCCAATCGTCTGGGTCTCCCAATGGAGCGCCGAAGAAAGGGAGGTTTTAGATGGAGACATAAAGGGGTGAAACATTTTCATCTATGACACCATAACATCTTAAGGTTCAAAAACATACCTAGCTTTCAGTGCAGCAGACTGGCATTGAGTGATATTATTAATCACCAAAAGTAGATTCACATGGGACTGACAAGCTGCCGAATACCTGAGAGGATATCAACGGGGAATACAGCAGGTAGTGCAGGCAGTCTCTGGGGGGATAGCGGAGGGTTACAGCTGGTAGTGCAGGCAGTCTCTGGGGAGGTTACAGCAGTCAGTACGGGCAGTCTCTGGGAGGATAGAGAGGTTACAGCAGGCAGTTCGGGCAGTCTCTGGGAGGATAGAGGGGGGTTACAGCAGGTAGTGCAGACAGTCTCTGGGAGGATAGTGGGAGGTTACAGCAGGTAGTGCAGGCAGTCTCTGGGAGGATAGTGTTAGGGCCAGGATGACGGGTAGGCCCAGGAGGTGGATCCATTGGACTGAGCACCCCACCGAGGGCAAGGTGCCCGGTAGCCGGAGCACTACGGGTAGCAGGACAGTCCGTTCAGAGGAGTGGGTGTAGAAGTCCCTGGGACCACAGAGTCTCTGAAGGTAGTCCGGGTGACGGAGCTCAGGTTCGGAGGCCGAGATGATGACAGGCAGGGTCCGGAACCAGCGGAGCGGAGAAGTCGGTCACCACACGGATCGGGGACTGTAGGGACTGAGAAGATGGCGGACAGTCACCGTTCGGGGTTCTGGAACCGTCAGGACCGGTTGGCGAGACAGGAGCGGCTCTACAAGAGAGATAGGTAAGTACGGGACAAGACACAGGGAGACCTGACTCCTAGCTTAGCAAACACGAAGAACAGGCCCCGCCCACTTGGAAAGGAACCCCCTATATACCCTGACCTGAATCTTCAATATCCTGTTGGAGGATGCTGGCCCTTTAAGAGAGGGTCAATGACCGCGCGCGCCCTAATGCGCATGCGCGCGCGCCCTAATGCGCATGCGCGAGGCCCGGGTGCCAGAAGCCAGGGCAGGGAGCGGTGCACAGGAGGCAGGAGTGTTCAGCATCGCAGATAGATGCCGGGACCGGGTTGCCTGGAGGACGTAGGTGAGGGAGTATGGAGGCCGTGGAGCGGGGGAGGCCTGGCAGAGGAGCCGGGGAGCGTGGCAGGGGAGCCGGGGAGCGTGGCAGGGGAGCCGGGGAGCGTGGCAGGGGAGCCGGGGAGCATGTCAGGGGAGCCGGGGAGCATGGCAGAGGAGCCGGGGAGCGTGGCACGGGAGCTGGGGAGCGTGGCACGGGAGCCGGGGAGCGTGACAGTACCCCCTCCCCCATGCCCCCTCCCCGCAACCGGGACAGGAAGGCACGTATCAGGGGAGTACCCACATTCTCCCGGGGTTCCCAGGACCTATCCTCAGGACCATACCCAGCCCAGTCCACCAGGAAGAACTGTCGGCCCCGCACGGTCTTCATGGCCACGATATCCCTTACCGCATAGATGTCATCATCAGCAATAGGAGGAGGAGCAGAACTGGCAGCAGCAGAGAAGGGACCAAGGACAACCGGCTTGAGCAGGGAGACGTGGAAGGAGTTGGGTATCCTCATCGTGGCCGGGAGCTGCAGCTTGTAGGAGACCTCATTTATCTTGCCGATGACTTTAAACGGCCCGATGTAGCGAGGACTCAGCTTGTATGATGGTAGTTTCAATCGGATATATTTGGAAGCAAGCCAGACCAGATCTCCTGGAGAGAAACACGGAGGATCCAGATGCCTCTTGTCCGCGTGTTTCTTCATCCGCAGGGAAGCACGTCCAAGGGACGTCTTGACAGAGTCCCAAATTGTCGTAAAGTCACGGACTACAGCATCAGCAGCAGGGACATCCGAGGAAGAAGATACAGGTAATGGGACGGAAGGCTGAAGACCGTAAACGACATGGAAGGGAGAGCTGGAGGAGGACTCACTGACGTGATGGTTATGGGAGAATTCAGCCTAAGGAAGGAGCGTGGACCAATCGTTGTGATGGATGTTAACGTAGTGACGCAGGAAGGAGGTCAGGATCTGATTGACTCGTTCCACTTGGCCATTCGACTGAGGATGGTAGGCAGAAGAAAAGTCCAGAGCCACTCCCAGATGTTTGCAGAGAGCCCTCCAGAAGCGAGAGGTAAACGGAGTTCCTCTGTCGGACACAATGTGTGATGGAAAGCCATGCAACCGGAAGATGTGCTGTATGTAGGCGTCAGCGAGGTCCTGGGCAGAGGGGAGTCCAGCCATAGGGACGAAATGAGCCATTTTGGAGAAACGATCCACCTCGACCCATATGACTGTGTGTCCGGAGGACAAGGGCAAGTCTGTAATAAAGTCCATTGCAATGTGTTGCCACGGAATGGAGGGAATTGCCAGCGGCAAAAGGCGACCATATGGCAGGTGTTTGGGCGTCTTGTTCCGGGCACAAGAGGAGCAGGCTGAGACAAAAGATGCGACGTCCGTACGAAGGGATGGCCACCAGTAGTGACGTACAATTGTACTCCATGTTCTCTTCTGACCAGCATGGCCGACTATTTTCGAAGCATGGCCCCAGTGCAACACTTTTTGTCTGTCAGTTTCAGAGACATAGGTCTTCCCGGGCGATATACGGGCCAGAGTGACAGGAGCCACCGGAATGATTTTACTTGGGCAGATGATGGGCTGGGATGTCTCCTCCTCCTGTTCCATGGGCACGAATGACCTGGACAAGGCATCTGCTCGCACATTCTAATCCGCGGGCCGAAAATGGAGCTGAAAATCGAACCTGGCAAAGAACAAGGACCACCTGGCTTGTCGTGGGTTCAGTCGCTGAGCCGACCGCAGGTATTCCAGGTTCTTGTGGTCCGTGTAAATGATCACGGGGTACACTGCTCCCTCCAGAAGGTAGCGCCATTCCTCCAGAGCCAGTTTGACTGCTAATAGCTCTCGGTCACCGATGGTGTAGTTGTGTTCAGGCGCTGAGAAGCTCTTGGAGAAGAAACCGCAAGTGACCATCTTCCCGGTGGAGGACTTCTGCATGAGCACTGCTCCGGCTCCAGAGGAGGAGGCATCCACCTCCAAGGTGAACTGTCGGTTTAACTCAGGACGGTGGAGCACAGGGGAGGAAGCAAATGCCCGCTTCAGGGAGCCAAACGCGGCGTCGGCCGCAGGTGACCAGTCCTTCGGATTAGCCCCCTTCTTGGTCAAGGCAGAGAGAGGCGCAGTCAGGGCAGAGAAGTGAGGGATGAACTGACGGTAATAGTTCGCAAAGCCAAGAAAACGTTGAATTGCCTTCAGTCCGGAAGGAGGGGGCCAGTTGAGAATGGAAGAGACCTTCTCCGGGTCCATCTGCAGGCCGGTATCGGAGATTACGTAACCCAGGAAGGGAAGAGAAGACTGCTCGAAGACACACTTCTCGTACTCGGCGTACAGGCGATTCTCTCTAAGCCTTTGTAGTACCAGCTGCACGTTCTCTCTGTGGGTCTGGAGGTCCGGAGAGAAGACCAGGATGTCATCCAAATATACCACCACACAGACGTAGAGAAGGTCCCGGAACACGTCGTTCACTAGTTCTTGAAAGACTGCCGATGCGTTACACAGGCCGAAGGGCATCACACAATACTCGTAGTGCCCATCGCGAGTGTTAAATGCGGTCTTCCATTCGTCCCCAGAGCGGATGCGGACCAGGTTGTATTCACCACGAAGATCCAACTTGGTAAACAAACGAGCTCCTCTAAGCCGATCAAACAATTCGGGGATGAGCGGCAGGGGGTATTTATTCTTTACGGTGATTTGATTCAATCCCCAGTAGTCAATGCAAGGGCGCAGGTCGCCCTCTTTCTTCTTAACGAAGAAGAAGCCTGCTCCAGCAGGAGAGGAGGATCTCCGGATGAATCCCCTTGCCAGGTTCTCAGTGATGTAGGCAGACATGGCCCTTGTTTCAGCAGGGGACAAAGGATATATCCGTCCTCGAGGTGGTGTGGTTCCCGGGAGTAGGTCGATGGCACAGTCGTAAGGACGATGTGGCGGCAGTACCTGAGACTCCTTTTATCAAAGACGTCTGCGAAGGACCAATAGGCCGAAGGCAGTCCTGGTAGGGACTCCGGGACCCTGAGGTCGACGGATGGGCTGTATGGACCTCAAGCAGTTCTCGTGGCAAGAGGGACCCCATCGGGTAATTTCGCCAGCACGCCCGCCAGCTGACCGACGGTTCGTGTGTCCGTAACCAGGGGAGTCCCAGCAGGATTTGATGAGACATGTGCGGGAGGACGTAGAGAGTGATTTTCTCGGTGTGCAGGGCACCGATGCGAAGTACTACAGGCTTGGTGATCCAAGAGATGGTGTCAGAGAGGGGTCTCCCGTCTACAGAGGCAATCACGAGGGGTTTGTCGAGTGGAGTAACAGGCACCTGGTACTTGTCCACCGTGGCCTGCTGGATGAAATTGCCTGCTGCCCCGGAATCGAGGTACGCCTCCGCCGTGAACCGCGTCTCTCCCGCTGTCACTTGAACCGTCCACGTAACCGGGTCTGAGAGAGTCCCAGTACCTAGGGTGGCCTCTCCTACCAACCCTAGGCTTTGGAGTTTCCCGGCCTCTCTGGACAGGAATGTAGCAGGTGTGTGCCCTCTCCGCAGTAGAAGCAGAGGCCCTTGGCGAGCCGTTCTGCTCGGCGTTGTTCGGACTGCCGCAAACGGTCGATCTGCATGGGCTCGTGGACAGAGACACCAGACAAGGCCGACTGAAGTACGGCGGGCTTCTGCGGAGGAGAGGAATGCCGTATCGGACGTCTCTCGCGGGACACCTCTTTGGATCGTTCCTGAAATCTGAGGTCCACGCGGGTGGCTAGTGCGATCAGGGCATCCAGGGTGGAAGGGACATCGCGGCCGGCCAGCTCGTCCTTAATACGACCGGAGAGTCCTTCCCAGAAGGCGGCGGTTAGGGCCTCATTGTTCCACCCTAATTCAGAGGCCAAGGTGCGGAAGCGGATGGCGTATTGACCCACCGTCAAGGTCCCCTGGCGTAGTTTGAGGAGTGATGAAGCGGACGCGGCGGCACGTCCGGGTTCATCAAAGGTGGTTCTAAACGACTGCAGGAATTCCTGGATGTTAGTGGTTACAGGGTCCTCCTTCTCCCACAAGGGGTTCATCCAGGCCAGTGCCTCACCCTCTAGATGGGACATCACAAACGTCACCTTGGCTTGATCGGAGGCAAACAGATGCGGAAGCAGTTTAAAGTGGAGGGAGCACTGGTTCAAGAATCCTCTGCAGGTCTTAGGATCTCCGGCATACCGGGGTGGAGAGGCCAAGCGGAGTTTAGAGGCTTCCGAGGAGGCTGCCACGGGTGGCGTGGACGTGGACTGTGATGCCAGGGACGTAGCTGTGGCTTGCAGCGTATTCAGACGGGTGTCCACTGAGGTCATGAAGGCTAACATGCGGGATTGGGTCTCGCGTTGTCGTCCGAGCTCCTGCTGCAATCCGGCCAGCTGGGCCGCTAGTGCATCGGCGGGATCCATGGCCTGTTCTTACTGTTAGGACCAGAATGACAGGTAGGCCCAGGAGGTGGATCCACTGGACTGAGCACCCCACCGAGGGCAATGTGCCCGGTAGCCGGAGCACTACGGGTAGCAGGACAGTCCGTTCAGAGGAGTGGGTGTAGAAGTCCCTGGGACCACAGAGTCTCTGAAGGTAGTCCGGGTGACGGAGCTCAGGTTCGGAGGCCGAGATGATGACAGGCAGGGTCCGGAACCAGCGGAGCGGAGAAGTTGGTCACTACACGGATCGGGGACTGTAGGGACTGAGAAGATGGCGGACAGTCACCGTTCGGGGTTCTGGAACCGTCAGGACCGGTTGGCGGGACAGGAGCGACTCTACAAGAGAGATAGGTAAGTATGGCACAAGACACAAGGAGACCTGACTCCTAGCTTAGCAAACACGAAGAACAGGCCCCGCCCACTTGGAAAGGAACCCCCTATATACCCTGTACCTGAATCTTCAATATCCTGTTGGAGGACGCTGGCCCTTTAAGAGAGGGTCAATGACCGCGCGCGCGCCCTAATGCGCATGTGCGAGGCCCGGGTGCCAGAAGCCAGGGCAGGGAGCGGTGCACAGGAGGCAGGAGTGCTCAGCATCGCAGATGGGTGCCGGGACCGGGTTGCCTGGAGGACGCAGGTGAGGGAGTATGGAGGCCGTGGAGCGGGGGACGCCTGGCAGAGGAGCCGGGGAGCGTGGCAGGGGAGCCGGGGAGCGTGGCACGGGAGCTGGGGAGCGTGGCACGGGAGCCGGGGAGCGTGACAGATAGCGGGGAATACAGCAGGTAGTGCAGGCAGTCTCTGGGAGGATAGCGGGGGGTACAGCAGGTAGTGCAGGCAGTCTCTGGGAGGATAGCGGAGGGTTACAGCAGGCAGTGCGGGCAGTCTCTGGGAGGATAGAGGGGTACAGCAGGTAGTGCAGGCAGTCTCTGGGAGGATAGCGGGGGGTTACAGCAGGTAGTGCAGGCAGTCTCTGGGAGGATAGCGGGGGGTTACAGCAGGCAGTGCAGGCAGTCTCTGGGAGGATAGCGGAGGGTTACAGCAGGCAGTGCGGGCAGTCTCTGGGAGGATAGAGGGGTACAGCAGGTAGTGCAGGCAGTCTCTGGGAGGATAGCGGGGGGTACAGCAGGTAGTGCGGGCAGTCTCTGGGAGGATAGCGGGGGGTTACAGCAGGCAGTGCAGGCAGTCTCTGGGAGGATAGCGGAGGGTTACAGCAGGCAGTGCGGGCAGTCTCTGGGAGGATAGAGGGGTACAGCAGGTAGTGCAGGCAGTCTCTGGGAGGATAGCGGGGGGTTACAGCAGGTAGTGCAGGCAGTCTCTGGGAGGATAGCGGGGGGTTACAGCAGGCAGTGCAGGCAGTCTCTGGGAGGATAGCGGAGGGTTACAGCAGGCAGTGCGGGCAGTCTCTGGGAGGATAGAGGGGTACAGCAGGTAGTGCAGGCAGTCTCTGGGAGGATAGCGGGGGGTTACAGCAGGCAGTGCAGGCAGTCTCTGGGAGGATAGCGGGGGGTTACAGCAGGTAGTGCAAGCAGTCTCTGGGAGGATAGCGGGCGGTCTCTGTAGGCAGTGCAGGCAGTCTCTGGGAGGATAGCGGGCGGTCTCTGTAGGCAGTGCAGGCAGTCTCTGGGGGGATAGCGGGCGGTCTCTGCAGGCAGTCTCGTGCGGTCACTGTAGGACTCCTCCGGTCTCTGCCCTTGGTCTCACTGTCGCCTCTCTCCCCGGCAGGTAATGTGTGGGTATATTCTCTGGCCGGAGCGTCCTGGGATGACCCGCTGAGCCCGCGGTTCTGCGCCCGGGTGCTGTACCTCTTCGCCTTCTGGACGCTCACCCTCATCTACATCGGCCTCTTCCTCCTCCTCGGCTCCTACCTCTGTTTGCTGCTCTCTCTCTATATCCTGAAATGGTCCATTTTTGGGATTCGCCGTCAATAGACATTAATGACAGAGGATAACCCGAGACCCAAAATGTCTGACAATACCTCCAACCCTTATCTGTAATGTGCATACACATAGGACAGAGGAGACTCGGCCATTCAGTGTTGTCATAGGCTCAGCGGCCTCAGAGCAATCAGCAGAATAAAAACCTTATTCATAACACTTTGTTGGGCAATTATTGGCTGTTCTGCGTCCCTATGATAACACTGAGCTGCTCGGGCACCAGGCCAGGAAGTGTTGTCATAGGGTTATGTATAGTCTATATGTATATATACGTCCTCATGAGAAGAACTCAGGTGAATATTCTCATTTCTCTTAATATTCTGAAGATGGAAAAAGATTCACGACACAGAGACGACAACCGACCCAGAACTAGAGCAGCCGCGCAATACCGGGGGCTCCGGGGTCACATAATAACCGGTGTGCAAGTCAGCGGTGTCCGGTCACATGACCGTGTATCCGGTATTTGTGCTGATGTTGCTTTGTGATTTCAAATATCTGTGCAGTCAGTCCCGTGTGAGCGGTTACAGTCTGTGAAATTGCAGCTCTACATTTTGTCTGCACAGCAGGAGCCATGATGTGTGAGACAATTACATCGCCTCTACCTGTCGGTGACTACAGTAATATGGCCGCCGCCCGTACACTGACCTGCTCTAAATGCTCACATTCGGCGCCACCTCTTCAGACTCTGACACAAAGTGTAGACCAATCAGAGCTCCCGGCTGCCGCGTATCCAAAGATTGACAACTCTCCGGACGAATCAGAGAAAAAACACAAAAGGTCACGTGAAAATCAGCTGAGCGCTGTAGAGGCGTGGGGCTTATTTGTGATGGACAGTAAATTCCTCCAATCGCCTTGTCGCTATTTTGTGACCAGCCTATTGGACGCAGGAGGGGTGGGCAGAGCTGCAGGAAGCGGCCGGGAGTAGTCTGTCTGCAGACATGGTGCGTGCTCGTGTGACGATGGTGATTGCTCTCCCTTGTATATCGGGTCGGGCTGCCTCTCTGTGATATTGGGGGGCTCTGCCTCTCCTCTGTGATATTGGGGGGGCTCTGCCTCTCCTCTGTGATATTGGGGGGCGCTCTAGCTCTCCTCTGTGAGCCCCGGCTCTGGGCTATTGCAGGGTCTGCACTGACAGCTTCCTCTTTAAATCCCTGAAGCAGGAGGCTCTGGCTGAGCAGCTGGTCACTGGTTGTGTCTCCTTCTTGTTTCCTTAGACGTCCACCCTGACGCAGGGGCTGGAGCGGATCCCGGAGCAGCAGGGCTACCTGGTAATGAGCGAGGACGGCGTGCTGGCGGTGAGTACTGCGCTTCTCCTGATACTCCGGTACCGGCCTTCCAATAATCCGCCATGTTCCTGTCCGCAGAGCGCCGGCGACCTGGAGAACGACGAGCGACTGGCCGGGGTGATCCGAGAGATGGTGACCACCGCCTGCGGCTTCAGAGTCCTGGGGGAGCAGGTCCCGTTCAAGAGGATGAGCAGTGAGTCCTTGTCCATGGCGGAGCGGCTGCCATATTCATCTAACCCCTAGATGCCCCCGCGTCCCCCCTCTGTATTGGCGGCGGCCTTGTGGCCTCTCTCTGTATTGGCGACGCCCCCGCGGCCCCCCTCCTGTATTGGCGGCGGCCCCCCTCTGTATTGGCGGCGGCCCCCCTCTGTATTGGCGGCGGCCCCCCTCTGTATTGGCGGCGGCCCCCCTCTGTATTGGTGGCGGCCCCCCTCTGTATTGGCGGCGCCCCTGTGGCCCCCCTCTGTATTGGCGACACCCCCCCTCTCTGTATTGGCGACACCCCCCCCCCTCTGTATTGGTGGTGCTCTTATGGTTGTCAACTTATGTATTGGTGATGCCTGTGCCCCCCTCACTATTGGTGTCGCCTGCCGTCCCCTCTCTCTGTATTGGCGACGCCCCCGCGGCCCCCCTCCTGTATTGGCGGCGGCCCCCCTCCTGTATTGGCGGCGGCCCCCCTCTGTATTGGCGGCGGCCCCCCTCTGTATTGGCGGCGGCCCCCCTCTGTATTGGCGGCGGCCCCCCTCTGTATTGGCGGCGGCCCCCCTCTGTATTGGCGGCGGCCCCCCTCTGTATTGGCGGCGGCCCCCCTCTGTATTGGTGGCGCCCCTGCGGCCCCCCTCTGTATTGGCGACACCCCCCCCCCTCTGTATTGGTGGTGCTCTTATGGTTGTCAACTTATGTATTGGTGATGCCTGTGCCCCCCTCACTATTGGTGTCGCCTGCCGTCCCCTCTCTCTGTATTGGTGGTGCCCCTGTGGTTGTCCTCTACTGTGTTGGTGATGCCTGCACACCAGCAGCTCCTCTCTGTATTGTTGACGCCCCCGTGGCCCGCCTCTGTATAGTTGACGCCCCTGCGGGTGTTCCCCCTCACCCCCCTGTATTGGTGACCCCTTCTCCCCCCCCCCCCCCCTCTCTGCATTGGTGGTGCTTCCTGTGCATTGGTGACACCTCTGCAGCCCTCCCCCCTCTGTGTTGCTGAACCCTCTTCTTCTCCCCCGCAGTTGTTTTCGGGGAGCACTCCTACCTCGTCACCATTTCCGGGCAGAAGATCTATGTGGTGAAGCGGCAGAACGTGGTGCGGGAGCCGATCACCGTCTGAGTCTGAAAAGACGGAAGGAAGTCTGGGAACTCGCGCCCCCCCCCCTTGTATTTTTCTTAATATATAAAGTTTATGGATTTTCTTGCTCTTCTGCTGTCAGACGCCTCCTCTCTGCCGGATTAGGGGTATTTCTGGATTACCAGGTGCCGGATGAATGGAGTTTTATTGCATTTCTCAGTGATCGCTGATGACGTATAATCAGATGTGTGACATCCAGTGCATAGCCTCCTACAGGAGCTGATATCTCACAGCTGAGGGTTTGTTACAGTTATCCAGTGCAGGTCCTGGAATAGAAAAACCTCCATCCTTTACACTGCAGGCTGCATCATAACACATTGCTGACTACTTTCATGGTGACGACTGCATGTAACAACGGTAGGGAGGTTTAAGACCCCCCCCCCCCCCCATCCCCCACAATGTAACTCTCAGTGCTTTAAATTTAAAGGATTGGTAACAGTAAAGCTCTCTCTCCCCTTTTTGCGTGTGGTGCTGCAGTGAACTGATTCGGGCTGTAGTACCACAAACGACCTCTCTGCTGGGGGGAGCTGTTTCTACATGAAAGCCGACATGTTTTTCCAGACCCCCCCCCCCCAAACAAAAATCCCCTCTGGATTGTGATGCTGCCTGAGTGATGCAGATTTCTGTGCACAGTTGCTGTTTTCTGGCTGGGGTCCTCTGGGGGGTGTGGGCTGGGGGTTAGCGAGCCACACTAGTCCTTGGTCAGGCCACATAGGACAGCTCGGCCCCGTGCTCGCAGAGGTTCGTGGCCGCTCTGCAGAACGTCTCCTGTACGGATCAGGATTTGCTGCAGAAATTTCTGTCTTTTTGCAGGAAAAATCCAACCCCAAAATCTGCTTGGTTTTTCCCATCCCATACTCTGGGTGAAATCTGCAGAAAATTGCTGAAAGTCTTCACCCCCCGCAGCTTTATATCTGCAGCGAGTCTGCAAGGAGCAAGTACTGAGCATGTGCAGGAGGCGCCGGGAGCCCCACTCACTGCTGATATCGGGGCTGCAGAATAGAGGAGTACTGCCAAGCTCCACTGCAAATAATGGGGTGACCTCCTCCGTCATCTGTACAGCGGGCACAGCGCAGCCAGGGGAATACCTCCTCCGTCATCTGTACAGCGGGCACAGCGCAGCCAGGGGAATACCTCCTCCGTCATCTGTACAGCGGGCACAGCGCAGCCAGGGGAATACCTCCTCCGTCATCAGAGCAGTGTGATCCGTCTTTGCACATGACATGTCTCCTCCAGGGGCAGGCGGTTGCGCCTTCACACCGCTCCATCCGACGCTCAGAGAATATATGTAGTGCGGCAGACGTTACACATTGGGGGTGGGCAGTTGGAGTATACAGTTGAGACCAGAAGTTTCCCTCCGCTCTCTATAAAGACATCTGCAGGTTTTCCCCTCTGCTCTTGATAAAGCCACAGCTGCAGCTTTTCCCCTCCACTCTCTATACAGACGCATCTGCAGCTTTTTCCCTCCACTCTCTATACAGACACATCTGCAGGTTTTTCCCTCCGCTCTCTATACAGACACATCTGCAGGTTTTTCCCTCCGCTCTCTATACAGACGCATCTGCAGCTTTTTCCCTCCGCTCTCTATACAGACGCATCTGCAGCTTTTTCCCTCCGCTCTCTATACAGACGCATCTGCAGCTTTTTCCCTCCGCTCTCTATACAGACGCATCTGCAGCTTTTTCCCTCCGCTCTCTATACAGACGCATCTGCAGCTTTTTCCCTCCGCTCTCTATACAGACGCATCTGCAGCTTTTTCCCTCCGCTCTCTATACAGACGCATCTGCAGCTTTTTCCCTCCCCTCTCTATACAGACGCATCTGCAGCTTTTTCCCTCCGCTCTCTATACAGACGCATCTGCAGCTTTTTCCCTCCGCTCTCTATACAGACGCATCTGCAGCTTTTTCCCTCCGCTCTCTATACAGACGCATCTGCAGCTTTTTCCCTCCGCTCTCTATACAGACGCATCTGCAGCTTTTTCCCTCCGCTCTCTATACAGACGCATCTGCAGCTTTTTCCCTCCGCTCTCTATACAGACGCATCTGCAGCTTTTTCCCTCCGCTCTCTATACAGACGCATCTGCAGGTTTTCCTTCTGCTCTCTATACAGACGCATCTGCAGCTTTTTCCCTCCGCTCTCTATACAGACACATCTGCAGCTTTTTCCCTCCGCTCTCTATACAGACGCATCTGCAGGTTTTTCCCTCCGCTCTCTATACAGACGCATCTGCAGCTTTTTCCCTCCGCTCTCTATACAGACGCATCTGCAGCTTTTTCCCTCCGCTCTCTATACAGACGCATCTGCAGCTTTTTCCCTCCGCTCTCTATACAGACGCATCTGCAGGTTTTTCCTCTCCGCTCTCTATACAGACGCATCTGCAGGTTCTTCTCTCCGCTCTCTATACAGACACATCTGCAGGTTTTTCCCTCCGCTCTCTATACAGACACATCTGCAGGTTTTTCCCTCCGTTCTCTATACAGACGCATCTGCAGGTTTTTCCTCTCCGCTCTCTATACAGACGCATCTGCAGGTTTTTCCCTCCGCTCTCTATACAGACACATCTGCAGGTTTTTCCCTCCGCTCTCTATACAGACACATCTGCAGGTTTTTTTCAAAGCTTCTCCCTTTTTCTTCCAAACATAATGATCATTATAGCCAAGCAGTTCAATTTTAGTTTCGTCAGACCCCAGGACGTCTATAAAAATGTGGCTCTTTGTTCCTGTGTGTATGCACAAACATTAATCTGTCTTTTTTCTGTTTCTTTTGGAGTAATGGCTTCTTCCTGGCAGAGCGGTCTTTCAGCCCATGTTGATACAGTACTTATGTCACTGTGGATAATGACACAATCTTACCAGCTTCCGCCAGCATCTTCACAAGGTCTTTTGCTTTTGTTCTTGGGTTGATCTGCACATGTCTGACCAAAGCACGCTCATCTCCGGTACACAGAACCCGTCTCCTTCCTGAGCGGTATAATGGATGGACATTCCCATCTTGTTTGTACTTGCGTATAATTGTTTGTACAGATGAACGAGGCTCCTTCAGGTCTCTGCAAATTGCACCCAAGGATGAACCAGACTTGTGCAAGTCCACAATTCTCTTCCTGAGATCTTGGCTAATTTTATTTTGACTTTCCCATGATGCTACACAATGAAGCTATGTGTTTTCAGGTGTGCATTAAACTACATCCACAGGTGTGTCTCTAACTCAGACGTTGCCAATAAACCTATCAGAAGCTTCCAAAGACATGACATCATCAGATGGTCTGTCCATATTGTTTAAAGGCATAGTGCTCTTAGTGTATGTAAACTTCACTGTACAGACATTAATAAAATGCCTGAAAACATTCTCTGTCTCTGATTATTCTGACATTTGGCAAATAGAAATAATTTTGATTCCTGATTGACCAAAAACGGGAAAAATGTATTTCATGTCAGATAGTGAGAAAAACCTGCAGATGTGTCTGTATAGAGAGCGGAGGGAAAACCTGCAGATGTGTCTGTATAGAGAGAGGAGAGGAAAACCTGCAGATGCGTCTGTATAGAGAGCGGAGGGAAAACCTGCAGATGTGTCTGTATAGAGAGCGGAGGGAAAACCTGCAGATGCGTCTGTATAGAGAGCGGAGGGAAAACCTGCAGATGTGTCTGTATAGAGAGCGGAGGGAAAACCTGCAGATGTGTCTGTATAGAGAGCGGAGGGAAAAACCTGCAGATGTGTCTGTATAGAGAGCGGAGGGAAACCTCTGGTTTCAACTATATATATAGTGAGGGCACATGTTACACACTGTGGGCAGGGGGTGGTCAGAGGATATACACTGGAGATCAAAATTAGAGAATGATCACTTGCTTTTTTCAGAAATAATGTGATCTCCATTGATGACCATGCTCCGGTTTCCTGTAAGGGGTGCACCATGCCACTAGAGCAGGGTTTTACAGAAGATCCAAAGTTTATAACATAAAACCTTTATTTTGCCCAAAACGTGATGATGATAATTAGAGACCAGCAATGACTGTAGAGAGATGATCAGTAAATGTTCTTCAGGTGACAACAGTCACAATCAGTAGGACGTGCACCGGCCGTCGCTGTGAATGACTGCCGCACATCTGCGGCCACAGGACATCACTAGTCCCTCACACTGCTCTGGTGGGATTTTGGCCCACTCTTCTTCCAGTCTCTCCACAGTTCTTTGACTGTTGTCTGTTTCTTGGCCATAACTTCGTCACCCAGGATTTTCCAGAGGTTTTCTATTGGGTTTAGATCAGGACTCTGGGCTGCGGTCATTTCATTGTTTCCAGGATCGGCTTTCCCCAATTTGCTGTGTGACAGGGGGCATTGTCCTGCATGAAAACTGCTGCTGATTGAGTGATGGACACAAGTGATGAGCCACGTGTTGTGAAGAAGGTTCTGATCCACACTTGCAGTTACTCTGCCATGTAGCTGTATGAGAGGTCCAACTCCTGCTGCAGAAAACATTCCCCAAACCATGACCCTCCCTCCACCGCATTTCACTGACTCCTTAACACACTTTGGGTTCAGTCTTTCACCAGTTTGTGAATGAACATAATGTTTCCCATCACACCCAAATAAATTAAACTTCCTTCCATCACTAAAATGAGCTGTGGCCACTTCTCCTCTGTCCACACAACATGCTCCTCACCAAAGGTGAGTCTAGCCTTGTGATTCTTTCTGCTAATGAGAGGTTTGGTCACTGGAGAGTCGGCTTTCAGTCCAAATGCTCTTACACGTTGTGACCCTGTATGACGAGACAAATCCTGACCCTGTTCAGTGTGGAACTGGCGGCAACTCCAGCTGCAGTGGTGAAACGATTACCCATGAAGATTCTCTGCATTATCCTGTCCTCTCTTGCATTCGTCTTTAGAGGATGACCAGCCTACTTGGGGGACTTGAAAAAGTTTGTGATGTAAAGATACAATATTCTCAAATCACAGACTTGGAACGACCAACTTCTCTTGCTATGGCTGATAGGGTCACCCCTTTGGCCTTCATCTGGACAACCTGCTGCCGGAGGCTTTCAGTTAATTTGGACCGGCTAAGTCAGTGCAAACTGGAAAGTTACATAGGGTTTGTCAGATAATTAAGGAAATTAGCACCAGGTGCAGATTAACACCAATAACTTGCAGGGATCTGAAAGTGCTCTCTAATTTTAGTCCGTGTCTTCTTCATTTATCTCATTTACATTATTATTTGCTTTACAATAAATGCAGTTTATGAAATAAGCGGAAAATCCTGCGAGATTCTTCATGTGAGGATATAATCACATAGGACGACACAATGACCGCAACATTTAGGAAATTGTGCGCTGTTCTCTAATTTTGATCTCCAGTGTATAGTGGAGGGTGAGGACCAGGCCTTACAACCCGAGGGAGGGAGAAGGCCGGACGTTACACACCAGGAGGAGTTTGGGGATGGTGGGGGAAGGGGGAGCCGGATGTCACACACGGGGGAAGGGGGAGCCGGATGTCACACACGGGGGAAGGGGGAGCCGGATGTCACACACGGGGGAAGGGGGAGCCGGATGTCACACACGGGGTAAGGGGAAGCCGGATGTCACACACGGGGGAAGGGGGAGCCGGATGTCACACACGGGGGAAGGGGGAGCCGGATGTCACACACGGGGGAAGGGGGAGCCGGATGTCACACACGGGGTAAGGGGGAGCCGGATGTCACACACGGGGGAAGGGGGAGCCAGATGTCACACACGGGGTAAGGGGAAGACGGATGTCACACACAGGAGGAAGACGGATGTCACACACAGGAGGAAGCCGAATGTCACACACAGGAGGAAGCCGAATGTCACACACAGGAGGAAGCCGAATGTCACACACAGGAGGAAGCCGAATGTCACACACAGGAGGAAGCCGGATGTCACACACAGGAGGAAGCCGAATGTTACACACAGGAGGAAGCCGAATGTTACACACAGGAGGAAGCCGGATGTCACACACAGGAGGAAGCCGAATGTTACACACAGGAGGAAGCTGAATGTTACACACACAGGGGGAAGGGGGCAAAATGAGAAACCTGAAGTTGATGATTATGAAGTTTGAGCCAATCCGTTTTATCCACAGCAGTCTCAGCCCTGGGCTATTAGTGATACTTCTCCCTGGGTTGATAAGAGCAATAACTTCCTGTGCAGCGGTGCGTACATCTTCTTCTGCGTCTGATCCTGGCGATGGCACCCGACTAGTGTGGATCCACCTTCTGGGCGGCAGCTTCTCACCTACCCATGGATGGTGTCTGGTATTGCAACTCTGCATTAGAGAAATGAATGGAGCTGGGCTGCAATACTGGACACGACCTGCGGACACAGATGGCGCTATAAATGGGGGGGAGGGGAGGGGGAGGAAGCAAGCCAGCAGCCACTTTTTTTTTTTTTTTTTCCTAATCCCGGATGGCTCTGCGCTCTTGTGCCACAGTCCTCAGCTGGGAGTTCATTTTTAAAAATAAAATAAAAAATATATATTATACATTATATATATATATATATATATATATATATATATAAAATATATACAGTATATAAAATATATTTTTTTTTCTTACACAAGGAGTTTTTGGATACAAATTATTTTTGCAATTCAGTGTCATAAATTGTGCACCGTGCGATTTATTTTTTTGTTTGTTTGTTTTACTTTCACTGCAAAAATGAGGTAACTGAGAATCTGTCAGTGAGCTCATTGTGACAGGGAGGCTATAGCTCTTCCCAGTCTTTTTCTGAGCTCCTCTCGGCTGATTTATTAGCACATGAATGGTGAGCTGAACTCTGTAGTCATACATTAGCCAAGAAGAGCTCAGAAAAGTACAAATATCGGTTACGTCAGAATAGACTCACTGAAGGATTCTCAGTTAACTCATTCTGCAGGGAAACTAGGTGCTTGTAAAAATCAAATGGTGCAGTTTACATATAAATACGGGCGGTGTTCCTGGAGTACCATGCCCAGCGGCGCCTGGCGGGGGTGGAGGTTTACAATAACGACAGCGGAGGCTCTGCGCGAAGGTGGGTGGAGGTCTGTATTCTGTTTGATCAAAATAAATAATAAAAGACATAAAACATAAAGTGCGACAAATCCTGATTCTCCAGTGTGTACCGTCCGGGGCTCACAGAAAGCGCTCAAGTATTGGCAGGAATGTTCGGGGGTGATAAGTGCAGTTTGGGGGGGGGGACGTCACCCCCACATATCGGCGAGTAAGTAACACGTGCAGTTGTGCGTAATGACCCCTTCCCCGGTACAGACGAAGCAGGACATAGAAATCACCAGACACAATCCAGGTATCTTACAGAGCAAACTTCACCGTCCAGAGGCCCCGGCGCCGCACTCCTCCACTGTACAGCGCTGCTCAGTGGAGACTCAGCATCCAGAGGCCTCGGCACCGCACTCCTCCTCTGTGCAGTGCTGCCCAGTGGAGACTCAGCTTCTCAAGGCCCCGGCGCCGCACTCCTCTGTACAGTGCTGCTTAGTGGAGACTCAGCATCCAGAGGCCCTGGCCTCACACTCCTCCTCTGTACAGTGCTGTTTGTGGAGACTCAGCATCCAGAGGCCCTGGCCTCACACTCCTCCTCTGTATAGTGCTGTTCAGTGGAGACTCAGCGGCCAGAGGCCTTGGGGCCACACTCCTCCTCTGTACAGTGCTGCAGAGTGGAGACTCAGCGTCCAGAGGCCCCGGCGCCGCACTCCTCCTTTGTACAGCGCTGCTCAGTGGAGGTTCAGCGTCTGGAGGCCTCGGCGCCGCACTCCTCCTCTGTACAGTGGAGCTCCCCTGTAATATTGATGCCGGGGCACCGACCTTTCCCCCGCAGGGTCACCTGCCGATTGTTGATGGATACTTTACCTATTATTGTGTTTTTTGGTCCATTATATGTTGCAGCCATTCTGTAACAAAGGGGAGCAGTGGTCCCTCCACCTGCATTGTCCTCTGAAGTCTAAAAAGTCATTCTCATGCAGGATAGGGAGCAGTGATCCCTCTGTAGTACCGAGTACCCGGCACCCTCATCATCCCAACTGGGGGCAGCCCCTATTGCCCCCAGAATCCAGTGTGAGAAACATCCATCCCTTCCCCCTTTCCATTCAGCGCAGCCTCCAGCCGAGGCGCACTGCGGGGCAACCACCAGCAGGTGGAGGAGCCGAGGCGCAGTGCGGGGCAGCCTCCAGCAGGTGGAGGAGCCGAGGCGCAGTACAGTGTAACCTCCAGCAGGTGGAGCAGGAATTCTTCCATGCCCATTCTGTACAATTTTGGCATCTGAAATCACACAATACCCAGCCCCTATTGCTGGACTGTAAGGCTATGTTCACATATTGCGATTTTGCTGCTTTTTTGTCGTGTTTTTTTGGCTGTGTTGTTGGTGTCATTTGTCTACAGTACACGTTGAAATAAAGTTAGCTTAATTCACACAAAAGCAACAAAAACGCAACAAACGCGGAAGGTGTGAACACAGCCTTACACTGATCATAAACACAATTCAGCTTTTTTCCCATTAAATTAACACCTGACCTGAAATTCTAATATTACAAAAAAAAGCGTGCTCCTGCCGTAAGTAAGTGCCCCCCCTGCCGTGGCGGATCACCTCCGTGTATCCGGACCGGCACTGGGCTCCAGTGTATATACTGACAGTAACGTGTAAACTCGCTCACCGGCCCCCGCAGCTGCCCTTACAATCACAGGGGGTCCCGGGCGAGTGCAGAAGTCCAGAGTGTGAAATGTATAAATAATAATTAAAAGACCGAAAATAAAAAAATGTAAACATAAAAATGTGCTGGAGCGGGAACATCCGGCCAAACAATACCATGGCCAGGATGGAACGTTAGCCTGAAGTACCTTAATCCCACCCTTTTCCCTTTGGGTCCTTTATCCATCCACGTGGGCAGGGCTTGGACCCGCTACCTGTCTGCGTGGACAGGACCTGGGCACACTTCCTGTCTGTTTTGGCAGGGACAGGGCTCACTTCCTGTCTGCATGGACAGAGCACGCTTCCTGTCTGCATGGACAGTGTTTGTGCTCACTTCCTGTCTGCGTGGACAGGGCCAGTTTCCTGTCTGTTTTGGCAGGGCCCGGGCTCACTTCCTGTCTGCGTGGACAGGGCCCGGGCTCGCTTCCTGTCTGCATGGACAGGGCTTGGGCTCGCTTCCTGTCTGCATGGACAGGGCTTGGGCTCGCTTCCTGTCTGCATGGACAGGGCTTGGGCTCGCTTCCTGTCTGCATAGACAGGGCTTGGGCTCGCTTCCTGTCTGCATGGACAGGGCTTGGGCTCGCTTCCTGTCTGCATGGACAGGGCTTGGGCTCGCTTCCTGTCTGCATGGACAGGGCTTGGGCTCGTTTCCTGTCTGCATGGACAGGGCTTGGCCTCACTTCCTGTCTGCACGGACAGGGCCCGTTTCCTGTCTGCACGGACAGGGCCCGTTTCCTGTCTGCACGGACAGGGCCCGTTTCCTGTCTGCACGGACAGGGCCCGTTTCCTGTCTGCACGGACAGGGCCCGTTTCCTGTCTGCACGGACAGGGCCCGGGCCCGTTTCCTGTCTGCATGGATAGGGCTTGGCCTCACTTCCTGTCTGCATGGACAGGGCCCGCTTCCTGTTTGCATGGACAGGGCCCACTTCATGTTCGCGTAGGCAGGGCTTACGGTCCCTATCCACAGACTGCTTGGCTCCCACTCCCTCCCGCCTGTTCCCGCCACACAAGCTTCATTTGGCCCAGTTACCCATGTCGGGCTGCGTTCAGCTCCATGCCACCACAGAGTCGGGTCTCCATAGGTTGAACCCCCATCTAGTGGAGACTATTTGGCTTGGGGGCTCACGTTGGCCCCTGATCCCCATATCCAGGATTTGGCTCCAGCACAGGCCTCTTGGTCCATTCCAGACTTTGTTGGCGCCCCCTTGTCTCCACAGATGGGAGGGGGCTGGGATAAGTCTTCTCTGACAAGGCCGGGGGCTGCGGGGGTCACTGGACCGGGTTCACCACCAGGACTTTGCATTGGCGCTTTGCAATTTTATCCAAAGACAGAGCGGCTCGCTCAGGGGGCAAATAGAGCGGCCGACCCAAGGGGGACCCCACGGGTGGAGTGATCGCACGTCGCTCCATCACACTGCCGGTCCTAGGGAGACACAAACAGGACAGAAGCCGTCACCAACTTCCCTGCTCAACTGCCAACTCCGCCCCTGCAGCCTCACACTTCCCAGGCGCGAGTTTATTGATAATATTGTGCATATACCAGATTTTGATCACTTCTTACTTCTTACAATTTTGCATTTTTCTAATTTCTTATTTATTGGAATAATTTTACATTTTGATTGATTGGACATGTGAACATGTGAATAGCAAATATTTGTTTTAATTTTGGATTTTATTCTTCAAATTTTTATATATTTTTTTTTTTTTTTTTTTTTTTTAAACTTTTTTACTGTATTTTTAACAATTTTATATTTTGACAAATTGGTATTTACACATCCGATTAAGTCCAAACATGTTTGGTTTATATAAATAAATTATTTTTTTTTCATTTATTTATATTTAGTTTTGTTTAATGGGGCATGATTCACTTTTTTTTTTTACAAATTATATAAATATTAAATTATAATTATATTTTATAAAATTATATTTTTTTTCCAGTTTTTTATTTTACTGTATTTTTTTTTAACCCTGCAAACAACCACTTTACACAGCAATGAAAATAAATAAAATAATAATAAGGCCGGTTTCACACATCCGGCTTTTCGCCGGTTTGCCGGATCCGGCGCTCTCCCATACAGACAATACAGTACAGTGACAGCGCTGTAACTTCCGGGTCACATGCGCCGGTCACATGACAGCACGTGACCGGCGCTTGTTGCGCTGTCACTGTACTGTAGTCACTGTATGGGACAACGCCGGATCCGGCAAACCGGCGAAAAGCCGGATGTGTGAAACCGGCCTAAGTTGCATATTGGCCTTCAGTACAGGGGTCTTCAGCAGACCCCAGAATGCCAGAGCACAGGTATGTTGGGACACAGCTATCCACGCGCCTGTAAATGCAGCTATCAGAGATCGGAAACTGCATTTAAATAGTTAACAGAAAAAAGTAAAATCTAGACGACAAACATTAAAGACGTATAACCTCATAATACATCCTGACAGGAAAGAGTTAAACATGTCCTTACTGATCATAGGAAACAATGTAACAGCGCCCCCCAGTGCTGGTGACCAGCAGCTCCTCCGCTCCCATAGACTTTACAGTGAACCTCTCTTCACTTGTCACTCCTGTTTCTCAGTTTCCCTCCTGAACAGATACACAGTGCCTACAAGTAGTATTCAACCCCCTGCAGATTGTACAGTGCCTACAAGTAGTATTCAACCCCCTGCAGATTTAGCAGGTTTGATAAGATGCAAATAAGTTGGAGCCTGCAAACTTCAAACAAGAGCAGGATTTATTAACAGATGCATAAATCTTACAAACCAACAAGTTATGTTCCTCAGTTAAATTTTAATGAATTTTCAACATAAAAGTGTGGGTCAATTATTATTCAACCCCTAGGCTTAATATTTTATGGAATAACCCTTGTTTGCAATTACAGCTAATAATCGTCTTTTATAAGACCTGATCAGGCCGGCACAGGTCTCTGGAGTTATCTTGGCCCACTCCTCCATGCAGATCTTCTCCAAGTTATCTACGGTTCTTTGGGTGTCTCATGTGGACTTTAATCTTGAGCTCCTTCCACAAGTTTTCAATTGGGTTAAGGTCAGGAGACTGACTAGGCCACTGCAACACCTTGATTTTTTCCCTCTTGAACCAGGCCTTGGTTTTCTTGGCTGTGTGCTTTGGGACGTTGTCTTGTTGGAAGATGAAATGACGACCCATCTTAAGATCCTTGATGGAGGAGCGGAGGTTCTTGGCCAAAATCTCCAGGTAGGCCGTGCTATCCATCTTCCCATGGATGCGGACCAGATGGCCAGGCCCCTTGGCTGAGAAACAGCCCCACAGCATGATGCTGCCACCACCATGCTTGACTGTAGGGATGGTATTCTTGGGGTCGTATGCAGTGCCATCCAGTCTCCAAACGTCACGTGTGTGGTTGGCACCAAAGATCTCGATCTTGGTCTCGTCAGACCAGAGAACCTTGAACCAGTCTGTCTCAGAGTCCTCCAAGTGATCATGAGCAAACTGTAGACGAGCCTTGACATGACGCTTTGAAAGTAAAGGTACCTTACGGGCTCGTCTGGAACGGAGACCATTGCGGTGGAGTACGTTACTTATGGTATTGACTGAAACCAATGTCCCCACTGCCATGAGATCTTCCCGGAGCTCCTTCCTTGTTGTCCTTGGGTTAGCCTTGACTCTTCGGACAAGCCTGGCCTCGGCACGGGTGGAAACTTTCAAAGGCTGTCCAGGCCGTGGAAGGCTAACAGTAGTTCCATAAGCCTTCCACTTCCGGATGATGCTCCCAACAGTGGAGACAGGTAGGCCCAACTCCTTGGAAAGGGTTTTGTACCCCTTGCCAGCCTTGTGACCCTCCACGATCTTGTCTCTGATGGCCTTGGAATGCTCCTTTGTCTTTCCCATGTTGACCAAGTATGAGTGCTGTTCACAAGTTTGGGGAGGGTCTTAATTAGTTAGAAAAGGCTGGAAAAAGAGATAATTAATCCAAACATGTGAAGCTCATTGTTCTTTGTGCCTGAAATACTTCTTAATACTTTAGGGGAACCAAACAGAATTCTGGTAGTTTGAGGGGTTGAATAATAAATGACCTCTGAATAAACTTTTCACAAATTAAAAAAAAAATAAAAAAAGAAATAACCTTTTTTGCTGCATTTCACACTTCCAGGCTGATCTACAGTCCAAATGTCACAATGCCAAGTTCATTCCGAATGTGTAAACCTCATAAATCTGCAGGGGGTTGAATACTACTTGTAGGCACTGTATATTGAATGTTCTGTCTCCCCCTCCGGACCGCCACACTATTTTCCCACGGATTTTTATTTATTTTTTTTTTTTTATATTTTCTAGTTATTTTCTACTTTTTTTTTTATAACCTCTGTCTCTGGGATAGCGCTTTTTTTTCTGTTAACCATGCGAGTTTAATTTTACATTTTGATTTATTGGACCTCCATAAACTCAATGGATGCATTTTTCATGAGCTGAGATGTAAGATTTTTTCTATGGGCACTAAAGGTCTTTTTCTCTCAAATATTGTTCACAAATTTGTCTAAACCTGTGTTAATGAGCATTTCTCCTTTTCCAAGATAAGCCATCCGCCTCACAGGTGTGACAGATCAAGATCCTTATTAGACAGCACGATTATTGCACAGGTGCGCCTTAGGCAGCACAATTATTGCACAGGTGTACCTTACCATGATTATTGCACAGGTGTGCCTTAGACAGCTCGATTATTGCACAGGTGCATCTACGATTATTGCGATTAATACTACTATAATTAGGCAGAACGATTATGGCACAGGTGCGCCTTAGGCAGCACTATTATTGCACAGGTGCGCCTTAGGCAGCACTATTATTGCACAGGTGCACCTTAGGCAGCACTATTATTGCACAGGTGCACCTTAGGCAGCACTATTATTGCACAGGTGCGCCTTAGGCAGCACTATTATTGCACAGGTGCGCCTTAGGCAGCACTATTATTGCACAGGTGCGCCTTAGGCAGCACTATTATTGCACAGGTGCGCCTTAGGCAGCACTATTATTGCACAGGTGCGCCTTAGGCAGCACTATTATTGCACAGGTGCGCCTTAGGCAGCACTATTATTGCACAGGTGCACCTTAGGCAGCACTATTATTGCACAGGTGCGCCTTAGGCAGCACTATTATTGCACAGGTGCGCCTTAGGCAGCACTATTATTGCACAGGTGCGCCTTAGGCATGATTATTGCTCAGGTGTGCTTTAGGCTGGCCACAATAAGACGCCACTCTAAAATGTGCCGTTTTATCACAGCACATTACCACAGATGTTGCAGGTTTTGAGGGAGTGCACATCTGGCTGCTGACTGCAGGAATGTCCTCGAGAGCTGTTGTCCATGAATTGAATCTTCATTTCTCTACCGTACGCTGTCTCCAAAGGCGTTTCAGAGAATTTGGCAGTAAATTCAACCAACCTCACAACCACAGACCACGTGTAACCGCCCCAGCCCAACCTCTACATCCAGCATCTTCACCTCCAAGATCGCCTAAGACTGGCTATACGGACAGCAGCTGCAACAATCGGTGCAAAACCAAAGAATTCCTGCGCAAACTGTCAACAACGTCTCAGGGAAGTCTCCACCTGACTGCAGTTCATCGTCATAACCGACTTGAGTGGGCAAATGTTCATATTCGATGGGGTCTGGCACAAAGGAGAGGTGTTCTGCAAATTTTAGAGATGATTATTGCACAGGTGTAACTTAGGCTGGCCAGCCTAAGGCACACCTGTGCAATAATCACTACCTAATCAGCACCTTGATATGCCGCACCTGTGAGGTGGATGGATTATCTTGGTGAAGGGTAAGCGCTCACTTCACAGGTTTAGACAAATTTGTGACTGATTTTGAGAGTCTTAGATCTTTGAGTTCAGCTCCTGAAAAAGGGGGAAATGGGAGCAACAAGAAAAGGGTTTCTATTTCAGCTCAGTGTATATGATATATCTGTGTACAGGGTCAGTCCTCTCACAATAGAGACCGGTCCACCTGGATATATACCATTATAGTCTCTCCTACCTGATGAGCTGCCCACGAGGAGGCTGCTGGTGAGAGAAGGACTGTGACCTCCCGAGAGCGCCCCCTAGCTGCTGTCGCTCCAGGTCCCTCAGGGCCGGGCTGCTGGGACTACTTCTGCGTGAGACGGGACGAGCGTCCGGAGGAGCCTGAGACACGCTGGCCGTGAACTGCAGCTTCAGCTTCATGTGCTGCGAGAGCTGAGATCGGAGAGAAGGGAGTGGTAAGCGTCAGCGGCGTCACCCTCCTACGCCCCAGTGTCAGCCTCCCGCGCCCCAGCGTCACCCTCCCGCGCCCCAGCGTCAGCGGCGTCACCCTCCCGCGCCCCAGCGTCAGCACCCTCCCGCGCCCCAGCGTCAGCACCCTCCCGCGCCCCAGCGTCAGCGGCGTCACCCTCCCGCGCCCCAGCGTCAGCGGCGTCACCCTCCCGCGCCCCAGCGTCAGCGGCGTCACCCTCCCGCGCCCCAGCGTCAGCGGCGTCACCCTCCCGCGCCCCAGCGTCAGCCTCCTGTGCCCCAGCGTCAGCGGCGTCACCCTCCCGCGCCCCAGCGTCACCCTCCTGTATGTACCCTTCGGTTCTCACCTCGAACAGCCCGGCCTTTAGCGCCATGAATGTGACCCCGATGGTGACGGAGCTTCCTTTCCGACAGAACCCCAAGCTATTTATCGGGGTGTAACACACGACGGCCTCCTGCGCTGCCTGCGTGACACGCCGCTCCTCCTCTGACAGACATCGAGCTGTGGGGAGAGGATGAGGAGTGTTACATGAGGCCCCTCCCCCGGACCACCCGCTCTCCAGGCCCTGTATAACACTCACCAATCGCTGCCATGTTGGTATCGGGGGTCCAGACCAGTCGCACAGCGAGGAAGTCCTGCAGGTCGTTCAGCAGCGTGTATGTGACCCTGAACGGGGTGTGCGTCTGTACCGGGGAGTCACAGCGCGCCGTCATCACGAACCGCGGCCTCTCCAGACGAATACTGGGCAGCCTGGAAGGCACGAGGCAATGAGGACGGACATCACCAAGTGCTGGCGCCATCTACAGGCCCCGTCGACAGCTGCACGGACTCACCGGTAATGGGTGTAGATCCCAGAGGTGAACGGCAGCTTTGGGGTGGACCAGTGGATAATAGCGATGAGAGGAACCTCCAGACCCTGAGGGAAAGGAGATCGTGACGGACCGGGGATGGGGGGGCGCAGCGGAGAACACAACCATCCACACACAGCAAGCAGAGGTCCTGAACATGGCAGGGAAGGGCATCAGCTCACCTCTTTGGCGTCCTCAGGGGGGCGCTCTCCTGTCTGCAGCTGGAATAGGAAGTTGTGCTCCTCCAGGGAGCAGAGCATGCTGGGTAACTGGGAGGAGCAGCTGTGCAGGCGCAGGAAGGCGGCCATGCTGACGTCTCCAGACTGGTGACTGCAGGGAGGGAAGAGGACACGTTACTGGTGTGAGGGGCGGCCGAGCGGCAGAGGGGGCCCACCGCGCGGCAGAGGGGGCCCAACGCGTGCCCGAGCGGCAGAGGGGGCCCACCGCGCGCCCGATAGGCAGAGGGCACCGCGCGCCCGTGCGGCACAGGGGGTGCGGCTCAGCATCTTACCACACGTTGTCCACAAGCAGCACGGAGCCATCGGGCATCACGGGCAGGTAACTGGCATTAAAGTTGGGGAGGATCCGCACGTCCCGAATACAGAGCTCGTCCTGAGAGGAGGTGTTCAGCACTGCGGGGGAGAGAGGCGGGTGAGGTGGGGTGTACGGCCGGGGGGCACTCACCTCCGCGGTCCCCGTGTCTTCATCATCTCACCTTTCAGAGCTGTGAGGTGTTTCCCAGATATGTTGATCTGACGGCACCTGAGGGTGGGAGGTGGGAGCACGGTGAGGAGGGTACTCACTGCGAGAGAGAAGAGCGGTCAGTACAGAGGAAGGAGGTGGGGGCCTACGGTGGGGGGGCCCAGACACGGGAGCAGGAAGGTGGGACGACCGGACAAGAAAGGGGGAGAATGGGTGGACCAGACACAAGAGGAGGAGTAATGTGTGGAGGGACAGGACACGGAAGGAGGAAGATTGGGGGGGGAATAGAAACGAGAGGCCGACGCAGGGCGGGGGAAACGGAGAGGCCGACGGAGGGCGGGGAAACGGAGAGGCCGACGGAGGGCGGGGAAACGGAGAGGCCGACGGAGGGCGGGGAAACGGAGAGGCCGACGGAGGGCGGGGAAACGGAGAGGCCGACGGAGGGCGGGGAAACGGAGAGGCCGACGGAGGGCGGGGAAACGGAGAGGACGACGGAGGGCGGGGAAACGGAGAGGACGACGGAGGGCGGGGAAACGGAGAGGCCGACGGAGGGCGGGGAAACGGAGAGGCCGACGGAGGGCGGGGAAACGGAGAGGCCGACGGAGGGCGGGGAAACGGAGAGGCCGACGGAGGGCGGGGAAACGGAGAGGCCGACGGAGGGCGGGGAAACGGAGAGGCCGACGGAGGGCGGGGAAACGGAGAGGACGACGGAGACGGGTTAAATCAGACACGAGAAAAGGATGGTGGGGGGACCAGACATGGAAGGAGGAATATGCAGGGGACCAAAGGAGGAAGGTGAGGAGGAAAAAAAAAAAAAATCAGACAAGACAGGAAGAGCATGGGGGACAAACGAGAGGATGAAGGGAAGGAGCGGGAATATCTGACACGAGAGGAGGAAGGGGATCTGGCATGAGAGAAGGAGGTGGGTGAGACCGGACACAGTTGGAAGGTGTTTAGGTGTTTTGGGGTTGTTGTTTTTTTAGTTTTTTTTTTGGGGGGGGGGGAGGCACCTGATAAGCAAAACCCAGTTCTAGCATTCTTGGAGGGGTATACATAATGGATTTTCTTTTATATGTTTAAACGTTTTGAGTTTCTTGTAGGCGTCTTATGAGCTTCTGCAGCATCTAAGCTGTGTATTATGAGCTTCTGCAGCATCTAAGCTGTGTATTATGAGGTTCTGCAGCAGCTGAGGTGCACAGATCACCACTGCAGAATGCCACTTATGACCACCCTTAAAGTGGAGATCTCAGAAGCCCCTCAGCCCTCTGGACCCTCACTATTCACCTTGAGCCTTGAACGTCGCCTGCTCCTCCTTAAAGATTTGACCTGGGGTGGAGTTCAGCAGCAGGGAGCGATATCCGAGGGTCCTCACCTGAGACTGGTCAGAATCCCTCCTCCACACGGTGA
Source organism: Anomaloglossus baeobatrachus (assembly GCF_048569485.1). NCBI lineage: Eukaryota > Metazoa > Chordata > Amphibia > Anura > Aromobatidae > Anomaloglossus > Anomaloglossus baeobatrachus. Next base: position 674,917,092 of record NC_134356.1, on the reverse strand, counting down.
CCACAATCTGGGAAAGAGGGAGGAAAAGGAAAGAGGCGGACGTGAGACGAGGCCTGTACAGGAACCCCATCCCCCGACAGTAAGAAGAGCGAGACCGACGGTAGAGCAAAACTGAGGAGGACTGCACAGCTGCTAAAGGGGGGTCATATATTTATGTCATATTATACCGCCTCTATCGCCACAGGCCGTCCGCCTCCCCCCGGGACACCCGGCCGCCCGCTTCCCCCCGGGACAGCTGGAGTTCTCATAGTGCAGAGATGCAGTGTAAAGCAGAGGGGACACATCAGCAGAAGCTGAACTTTAGACGCCCACAGGGGGAGCGGCCGCTGCCATCCATCACTTACCTTCGCTTTGACTGTGGTGGGCGGCAGGCGATCTAGAGACACGGAGAGGGGGAAAATGACCTCATCACAGGAGACCACGGGGTCAGTGACCGGAGTCTGCAAGAAATAAGGAGAAGGGGTGACAACTGACAGGAGCAGAACCGGCAGGAGGACCGGTGACGAGATGGCGTCAGGGTGACATGAGTGCGCTCTGCAAGAAGACAAATGATGGAGGTCAGGAGACATGGGAGGAGGCGAGGGGACACGAGGCGATGGACGGGAGATCAGGGACTGCAGGACCGCAACTAAGGAGCAGCCTGAAGAGGGAAAGGTGACAAAGTCTGACTGGTGGGAGACGCCGGGATCAGAGGAGATGTGATCAGGTGACGGGGGTCAGGCATCAGGTAGGCAGGGGTGACAGGGGTCAGGCAGGTGACAGGGGTCAGGCAGGTGTTGGGTAGGCAGATGACAGGCTGGTGACAGGTAGTCAAGTGGTGACAAGGGTCGGACAGATATTGGGTAATTGGGTGGGTGACACGGGGCAGGCAGGTGATGGGTAGTTAGATGGCCAATGAGGGTCAGGCAGGTGATGGGTAGTCGATGAGGGCACGAAGGTGACGAGGGTTGGTGTTGGGCTCAGGCAGATGTTGGGGGTCAGGAGTTGGGTCCACCCTGCCAGTCCTCCCCCCTCCTACCTTCTCCAGTGCTACCCCTCCCGTACTCCTACCGTAGTCTGTCCCCCGATCCTCACCCCCTTCCCCGGTCCTCCCCCTCCCTCGGTCCTCCTACCTTCCCCGGCGCTCTCCCTCCCATTCTGCTACCTTCCCCGATGCTCCCCCTCCCGTCCTCCTACCGTCTGTCCCCCGATCCTCAACCCCTTAACTCCTACCTTCTGTTCCCGGTGCTCCCCATTCCCCTGTCCTCACCCTCCCGTTCTGTCCCCCCCCCCTCGGTCCCCCTCCTTCCCCAATCCAACCCCCTTCCCCAGGTCCTACCCCCCCTACCTTCCCCAGGTCCTCCTCCCTTCCCCAGGTCCTCTTCCCTTCCCCAGGTCCTCTTCCCTTCCCCAGGTCCTCTTCCCTTCCCCAGGTCCTCTTCCCTTCCCCAGGTCCTCTTCCCTTCCCCAGGTCCTCACCCCTTCCCCAGGTCCTCACCCCTTCCCCAGGTCCTACCCCCCCCTACCTTCCCCAGGTCCTACCCCCCCCCTACCTTCCCCAGGTCCTACCCCCCCCCCCCCCTACCTTCCCCAGGTCCTACCCCCCCCCCCCTACCTTCCCCAGGTCCTACCCCCCCTACCTTCCCCAGGTCCTACCCCCCCCTACCTTCCCCAGGTCCTACCCCCCCCTACCTTCCCCAGGTCCTACCCCCCCCTACCTTCCCCAGGTCCTACCCACCCTCTTCCCTTCCCCAGGTCCTCTTCCCTTCCCCAGTTCCTCTTCCCTTCCCCAGGTCCTCCTCCCTTCCCCAGGTCCTACCCACCCTCTTCCCTTCCCCAGGTCCTCACCCCTTCCCCGGTCCTCACCCCCGCGCCGGTCCCCGCTGTCCGCTGCCGGCTGAGGATGGCTCTGCAGCCCCGGTAGGCTCCTCCGTGCTCCGCGCTTTCCTCCTCCTCCTCCCCCGGACACACACTGGCCAGAGCGGACAGAGAAGAGGCCAGCGGGGCCCAGGAGCAGCGCTCAGACCCCGGGCTCTCCGCAGCGCCGTCCCCGCGGCAGCAGGCCTCCGACCCCGCCCTGTCCTGCCCGGCCTCCCCGGCACTCCGGAGCCGCAGCACGAGCAGGAAGCGCAGCGTCTCCCCCAGGTAGAGGTGGTTGCGGCGGGGGAGGGAGCGGTACCGGCCCGGGAGGTCCGCCGGTGACACGGGGCATGCCGGGAAGATCATGGAATAATCGCACTGCGACTCCATGATGAGATCCCGGCAGGGGAGAGCAAGCGAGCGCCGACAGAGGGCGCCCGACCCGCGGCAGTGCGCAGGCGCGCGGAGCTGGGACGACAGAGTAACCTAGCAACAGGCAGGAGCAGCCGCAAACCGAGGCGGAGACCTAGCAACAGGCAGGCCGGGCCTAACAACGGATACTGAGGAGGCAGGTAACCTAGCAACCACGCTCAGAGTGACCGTATCATAGCAACCAGCAGAATAGAAAGACCCTCATCACTTCCCAGTGCACCCAGTGCTGTGTAATACCTGACTGGTACAAGTCCAGGATTGTGCATATACTGTGTATACCCCATATATATACAGCACTCAGCATAAATGAGTACACCCCTCATCAATAACTACTACATCCAATATTGTGTACGACCTCCATGATGGTTAAGGACAGCAATAAGTCTTCTAGGCCTGGAACGGACAAGTGGGCGACATATTACACCTCCATCTTTCTCCATCATCACAGCGAGCTCTTCTAGATCCCGGACCCTGGATGGCGAGTGATGACCACTTGTCTCCTCAGAATCCCCCATAGTTAGGGTCAGATCAGGAGACGCTCAGACACTGAATCACTTTCACCCAGTTCTTCTTCAGAAATCCAGCAGCGGCCTTAAATGGGAGTTTTGGATCATTGTCATGTTGGAAAAATGCACATCTACCAAGCGCACAGAGGGATGGCGGCATCTTCTCTATCACTATAGAGCAGAACATCTGTGACTTCATGATACCATCAATGACATGTAGCCCCCGACACCAGCAGCGCTAATGGAGCCCAAAATAAAGACACCGGCACCATCAGGTCTTATTGTAAGCCCCATGCATTCAGAAAAATGAGTTTAGAAAAATGTATGGTGGACTAAGCAAGACAGCCTGAGGGCAGGGGGCAATGCTGAGGAGACGGCCTGAGGGCAGGGGGCAATGCTGAGGAGACGGCCTGAGGGCAGAGGGCAATGCTGAGGAGACGGCCTGAGGGCAGGGGCAATGCTGAGGAGACGGCCTGAGGGCAGGGGGCAATGCTGAGGAGACAGCCTGAGGGCAGAGGGCAATGCTGAGGAGACGGCCTGAGGGCAGGGGCAATGCTGAGGAGACGGCCTGAGGGCAGGGGCAATGCTGAGGAGACGGCCTGAGGGCAGGGGCAATGCTGAGGAGACAGCCTGAGGGCAGAGGGCAATGCTGAGGAGACGGCCTGAGGGCAGGGGCAATGCTGAGGAGACAGCCTGAGGGCAGAGGGCAATGCTGAGAAGACGGCCTGAGGGCAGGGGCAATGCTGAGGAGACGGCCTGAGGGCAGGGGCAATGCTGAGGAGACAGCCTGAGGGCAGGGGCAATGCTGAGGAGACGGCCTGAGGGCAGGGGCAATGCTGAGGAGACGGCCTGAGGGCAGGGGGCGATGCTGAGGAGACGGCCTGAGGGCAGGGGCAATGCTGAGGAGACGGCCTGAGGGCAGGGGGCAATGCTGAGGAGACAGCCTGAGGGCAGAGGGCAATGCTGAGGAGACGGCCTGAGGGCAGGGGCAATGCTGAGGAGACGGCCTGAGGGCAGGGGCAATGCTGAGGAGACGGCCTGAGGGCAGGGGCAATGCTGAGGAGACGGCCTGAGGGCAGAGGGCAATGCTGAGGAGACGGCCTGAGGGCAGGGGGCAATGCTGATGAGACGGCCTGAGGGCAGGGGCAATGCTGAGGAGACGGCCTGAGGGCAGAGGGCACTGCTGAGGAGACGGCCTGAGGGCAGGGGGCAATGCTGAGGAGACGGCCTGAGGGCAGAGGCAATGCTGAGGAGACAGCCTGAGGGCAGAGGCAATGCTGAGGAGACGGCCTGAGGGCAGAGGGCAATGCTGAGGAGAGGGCCTGAGGGCAGAGGGCGATGCTGAGGAGACGGCCTGAGGGCAGGGGGCGATGCTGAGGAGACGGCCTGAGGGCAGGGGCAATGCTGAGGAGACGGCCTGAGGGCAGGGGGCAATGCTGAGGAGACGGCCTGAGGGCAGGGGCAATGCTGAGGAGACGGGCTGAGGGCAGAGGGCGATGCTGAGGAGACGGGCTGAGGGCAGAGGGCGATGCTGAGGAGACAGCCTGAGGGCAGAGGGCGATGCTGAGGAGACAGCCTGAGGGCAGAGGGCGATGCTGAGGAGACGGCCTGAGGGCAGAGGGCAATTCTGAGGAGACGGCCTGAGGGCAGGGGCAATGCTGAGGAGACGGCCTGAGGGCAGGGGGCAATGCTGAGGAGACGGCCTGAGGGCAGAGGGCAATGCTGAGGAGACGGCCTGAGAGCAGGGGGCAATGCTGAGGAGACGGCCTGAGGGTAGGGGCAATGCTGAGGAGACGGCCTGAGGGCAGGGGCAATGCTGAGGAGACAGCCTGAGGGCAGAGGGCAATGCTGAGGAGACGGCCTGAGGGCAGAGGGCGATGCTGAGGAGACGGCCTGAGGGCAGGGGGCGATGCTGAGGAGACGGCCTGAGGGCAGGGGGCGATGCTGAGGAGACGGCCTGAGGGCAGGGGGCGATGCTGAGGAGACGGCCTGAGGGCAGAGGGCAATGCTGAGGAGACGGCCTGAGGGCAGGGGCAATGCTGAGGAGACAGCCTGAGGGCAGAGGGCAATGCTGAGGAGACGGCCTGAGGGCAGGGGCAATGCTGAGGAGACGGCCTGAGGGCAGGGGCAATGCTGAGGAGACAGCCTGAGGGCAGAGGCAATGCTGAGGAGACGGGCTGAGGGCAGGGGCAATGCTGAGGAGACAGCCTGAGGGCAGGAGGCAATGCTGAGGAGACGGCCTGAGGGCAGGGGCAATGCTGAGGAGACGGCCTGAGGGCAGGGGGCAATGCTGAGGAGACGGCCTGAGGGCAGGGGGCAATGCTGAGGAGACAGCCTGAGGGCAGGGGGCAATGCTGAGGAGACGGCCTGAGGGCAGGGGCAATGCTGAGGAGACGGGCTGAGGGCAGGGGCAATGCTGAGGAGACAGCCTGAGGGCAGGAGGCAATGCTGAGGAGACGGCCTGAGGGCAGGGGCAATGCTGAGGAGACAGCCTGAGGGCAGGGGGCAATGCTGAGGAGACAGCCTGAGGGCAGAGGGCAATGCTGAGGAGACAGCCTGAGGGCAGAGGGCAATGCTGAGGAGACGGCCTGAGGGCAGAGGGCAATGCTGAGGAGACGGCCTGAGGGCAGAGGGCAATGCTGAGGAGACGGCCTGAGGGCAGGGGCGATGCTGAGGAGACGGCCTGAGGGCAGGGGCGATGCTGAGGAGACGGCCTGAGGGCAGGGGGCAATGCTGAGGAGACGGCCTGACGGCAGGGTGCAATGCTGAGGAGACGGCCTGAGGGCAGGGGGCAATGCTGAGGAGATGGCCTGAGGGCAAGGGCAATGCTGAGGAGACGGCCTGAGGGCAGGGGCAATGCTGAGGAGACGGCCTGAGGGCAGGGGCGATGCTGAGGAGACGGCCTGAGGGCAGAGGGCAATGCTGAGGAGACGGCCTGAGGGCAGGGGCAATGCTGAGGAAACGGCCTGAGGGCAGGGGCAATGCTGAGGAGACGGCCTGAGGGCAGGGGCAATGCTGAGGAGACGGCCTGAGGGCAGGGGCGATGCTGAGGAGACGGCCTGAGGGCAGGGGCGATGCTGAGGAGACGGCCTGAGGGCAGGGGCGATGCTGAGGAGACGGCCTGAGGGCAGAGGGCCATGCTGAGGAGACGGCCTGAGGGCAGGGGCAATGCTGAGGAGACGGCCTGAGGGCAGGGGCGATGCTGAGGAAACGGCCTGAGGGCAGGGGCAATGCTGAGGAGACGGCCTGAGGGCAGGGGCAATGCCAAGGAGACAGCCTGAGGGCAGAGGGCAATGCGGAGGAGACGGCCTGAGGGCAGGGGCAATGCTGAGGAGACGGCCTGAGGGCAGGGGGCAATGCTGAGAAAACGGCCTGAGGGCAGAGGGCAATGCTGAGGAGACGGCCTGAGGGCAGAGGGCAATGCTGAGGAGACGGCCTGAGGGCAAGAGAAAATGCTGAGGAGACGGCCTGAGGGCAGAGGGCAATGCTGAGGAGACGGCCTGAGGGCAGGGGCAATGCTGAGGAGACGGCCTGAGAGCAGGGGGCGATGCTGAGGAGACGGCCTGAGGGCAGGGGCAATGCTGAGGAAACGGCCTGAGGGCAGAGGCAATGCTGAGGAGACGGCCTGAGGGCAGGGGCAATGCTGAGGAGACGGCCTGAGAGCAGGGGGCGATGCAGAGGAGACGGCCTGAGGGCAGGGGCAATGCTGAGGAGATGGCCTGAGGACAGGGGGCGATGCTGAGGAGACGGCCTGAGGGCAGGGGGCAATGCTGAGGAGACAGCCTGAGGGCAGGGGGCAATGCTGAGGAAATGGCCTGAGGGCAGAAGCAATGCTGAGGAGACGGCCTGAGGGCAGAAGCAATGCTGAGGAGACGGCCTGAGGGCAGAGGCAATGCTGAGGAGACGGCCTGAGGGCAGGGGCAATGCTGAGGAGACGGCCTGAGGGCAGGGGGCTATGCTGAGGAGACGGTCTGAGGGCAAGAGGCGATGCTAAGGAGACGGCCTGAGGGCAGGAGGCGATGCTGAGGAGACAGCCTGAGGGCAGGGGGCAATGCTGAGGAGACGGCCTGAGGGCAGGGGGAAATGCTGAGGAGACGGCCTGAGGGCAGGGGGCAATGCTGAGGAAACGGCCTGAGGGCAGAGGTCAATGCTGAGGAGACGGCCTGAGGGCAGGGGGCAATGCTGAGGAGACGGCCTGACGGCATGGGGCAATGCTGAGGAGACGGCCTGAGGGCAGGGGGCAATGCTGAGGAGACGACCTGAGGGCAGGGGGCAATGCTGAGGAGACGGCCTGAGGGCAGGGGCAATGCTGAGGAGACAGCCTGAGGGCAAGAGGAAATGCTGAGGAGACGGCCTGAGGGCAGGGGGAATGCTGAGGAGACGGCCTGAGGGCAGGGGGCAATGCCGAGGAGACGGCCTGAGGGCAAGAGGAAATGCTGAGGAGACGGCCTGAGGGCAGGGGCAATGCTGAGGAGACGGCCTGAGGGCAAGAGGAAATGCTGAGGAGACGGCCTGAGGCCAGAGGCAATGCTGAGGAGACGGCCTGAGGCCAGGGGCAATGCTGAGGAGACGGCCTGAGGGCAGGGGCAATGCTGAGGAGACGGCCTGAGGGCAGGGGGCAATGCTGAGGAGACGGGCTGAGGGCAGGGGGCAATGCTGAGAAGACGGCCTGAGGGCAGGGGGCAATGCTGAGGAGACGGCCTGAGGGCAAGAGGAGATGCTGAGGAGACGGCCTGAGAGCAGGGGGCGATGCTGAGGAGACGGCCTGAGGACAGGGGGGAATGCTGAGGAGACAGCCTGAGGGCAGGGGGCAATGCTGAGGAGACGGCCTGAGGGCAGAGGCAATGCTGAGGAGACGGCCTGAGGGCAGGGGCAATGCTGAGGAGACGGCCTGAGGGCAGGGGCGATGCTGAGGAGACGGCCTGAGGGCAGAGGGCAATGCTGAGGAGACGGCCTGAGGGCAGGGGCAATGCTGAGGAGACGGCCTGAGGGCAGGGGCGATGCTGAGGAAACGGCCTGAGGGCAGGGGCAATGCTGAGGAGACGGCCTGAGGGCAGGGGCAATGCCAAGGAGACAGCCTGAGGGCAGAGGGCAATGCGGAGGAGACGGCCTGAGGGCAGGGGCAATGCTGAGGAGACGGCCTGAGGGCAGGGGGCAATGCTGAGAAAACGGCCTGAGGGCAGAGGGCAATGCTGAGGAGACGGCCTGAGGGCAGAGGGCAATGCTGAGGAGACGGCCTGAGGGCAAGAGAAAATGCTGAGGAGACGGCCTGAGGGCAGAGGGCAATGCTGAGGAGACGGCCTGAGGGCAGGGGCAATGCTGAGGAGACGGCCTGAGAGCAGGGGGCGATGCTGAGGAGACGGCCTGAGGGCAGGGGCAATGCTGAGGAAACGGCCTGAGGGCAGAGGCAATGCTGAGGAGACGGCCTGAGGGCAGGGGCAATGCTGAGGAGACGGCCTGAGAGCAGGGGGCGATGCAGAGGAGACGGCTTGAGGGCAGGGGCAATGCTGAGGAGATGGCCTGAGGACAGGGGGCGATGCTGAGGAGACGGCCTGAGGGCAGGGGGCAATGCTGAGGAGACAGCCTGAGGGCAGGGGGCAATGCTGAGGAGACAGCCTGAGGGCAGGGGGCAATGCTGAGGAAATGGCCTGAGGGCAGAAGCAATGCTGAGGAGACGGCCTGAGGGCAGAAGCAATGCTGAGGAGACGGCCTGAGGGCAGAGGCAATGCTGAGGAGACGGCCTGAGGGCAGGGGCAATGCTGAGGAGACGGCCTGAGGGCAGGGGGCTATGCTGAGGAGACGGTCTGAGGGCAAGAGGCGATGCTGAGGAGATGGCCTGAGGGCAGGAGGCGATGCTGAGGAGACAGCCTGAGGGCAGGGGGCAATGCTGAGGAGACGGCCTGAGGGCAGGGGGAAATGCTGAGGAGACGGCCTGAGGGCAGGGGGCAATGCTGAGGAAACGGCCTGAGGGCAGAGGTCAATGCTGAGGAGACGGCCTGAGGGCAGGGGGCAATGCTGAGGAGACGGCCTGACGGCATGGGGCAATGCTGAGGAGACGGCCTGAGGGCAGGGGGCAATGCTGAGGAGACGACCTGAGGGCAGGGGGCAATGCTGAGGAGACGGCCTGAGGGCAGGGGCAATGCTGAGGAGACAGCCTGAGGGCAAGAGGAAATGCTGAGGAGACGGCCTGAGGGCAGGGGGAATGCTGAGGAGACGGCCTGAGGGCAGGGGGCAATGCCGAGGAGACGGCCTGAGGGCAAGAGGAAATGCTGAGGAGACGGCCTGAGGGCAGGGGCAATGCTGAGGAGACGGCCTGAGGGCAAGAGGAAATGCTGAGGAGACGGCCTGAGGCCAGAGGCAATGCTGAGGAGACGGCCTGAGGCCAGGGGCAATGCTGAGGAGACGGCCTGAGGGCAGGGGCAATGCTGAGGAGACGGCCTGAGGGCAGGGGGCAATGCTGAGGAGACGGGCTGAGGGCAGGGGGCAATGCTGAGAAGACGGCCTGAGGGCAGGGGGCAATGCTGAGGAGACGGCCTGAGGGCAAGAGGAAATGCTGAGGAGACGGCCTGAGAGCAGGGGGCGATGCTGAGGAGACGGCCTGAGGACAGGGGGGAATGCTGAGGAGACAGCCTGAGGGCAGGGGGCAATGCTGAGGAGACGGCCTGAGGGCAGAGGCAATGCTGAGGAGACGGCCTGAGGGCAGGGGGCGATGCTGAGGAGACGGCCTGAGGGCAGGGGGCAATGCTGAGGAAACGGCCTAAGGGCAGAGGCAATGCTGAGGAGACGGCCTGAGGGCAGGGGGCAATGCTGAGGAGACGGCCTGAGGGCAGGGGGCGATGCTGAGGAGACGGCCTGAAGGCAGGGGGCAATGCTGAGGAGATGGCCTGAGGGCAGGGGGCAATGCTGAGGAGACGGCCTGAGGGCAGGGGCAATGCTGAGGAGACGGCCTGAGGGCAGAGGCAATGCTGAGGAGACGGCCTGAGGGCAGGGGGCAATGCTGAGGAGACGGCCTGATGGCAGGAGGCAATGCTGAGGAGACGGCCTGATGGCAGGAGGCAATGCTGAGGAGACGGCCTGAGGGCAGGGGGCAATGCTGAAGAGACGGCCTGAGCGCAGGGGGCAAAGCTGAGGAGACTGCCTGAGGGCAAGAGGAAATCCTGAGGAGACGGCCTGGGGGAAGGGGCAATGCTGAGGAGACGGCCTGAGGACAGGGGGCAATGCTGAGTTGACGGCCTGAGGACAGGGGGCGATGCTGAGGAGACGGCCTGAGAGCAGGGGGCGATGCTGAGGAGACGGCCGGAGGGCAGGGGGCAATGCTGAGGAAACGGCCTGAGGGCAGAGGCAATGCTGAGGAGACGGCCTGAGGGCAGGGGGCGATGCTGAGGAGACGGCCTGAGGGCAGGGGGGCAATGCTGAGGAAACGGCCTAAGGGCAGAGGCAATGCTGAGGAGACGGCCTGAGGGCAGGGGCAATGCTGAGGAGACGGCCTGAGAGCAGGGGCCGATGCTGAGGAGACGGCCTGAGGGCAAGGGCAATGCTGAGGAGATGGCCTGAGGACAGGGGGCGATGGTGAAGAGACGGCCTGAGGGCAGGGGGCAATGCTGAGGAGACAGCCTGAGTGCAGGGGGCAATGCTGAGAAGACGGCCTGAGGGCAGGGGGCAATGCTGAGAAAATGGCCTGAGGGCAGAAGCAATGCTGAGGAGACGGCCTGAGGGCAGGGGCAATGCTGAGGAGACGGCCTGAGGGCAGGGGCAATTCTGAGGAGACGGCCTGAGGGCAGGGGGCTATGCTGAGGAGACGGCCTGAGGGCAAGAGGCGATGCTGAGGAGACGGCCTGAGGGCAGGGGGCGATGCCTAGGAAACGGCCTGAGGGCAGAGGTCAATGCTGAGGAGACGGCCAGAGGGCAGGGGGCAATGCTGAGGAGACGGCCTGAGGGCAGGGGGCAATGCTGAGGAGACGGCCTGAGGGCAGGGGGCAATGCTGAGGAGACGACCTGAGGGCAGGGGGCAATGCTGAGGAGACGGCCTGAGGGCAGGGGCAATGCTGAGGAGACAGCCTGAGGGCAAGAGGAAATGCTGAGGAGACGGCCTGAGGGCAGAGAGAATGCTGAGGAGACGGCCTGAGGGCAGGGGGCAATGCCGAGGAGACGGCCTGAGGGCAAGAGGAAATGCTGAGGAGACGGCCTGAGGGCAGAGGCAATGCTGAGGAGACGGCCTGAGGGCAAGAGGAAATGCTGAGGAGACGGCCTGAGGGCAGAGGCAATGCTGAGGAGACGGCCTGAGGGCAGGGGCAATGCTGAGGAGACGGCCTGAGGGCAGGGGCAATGCTGAGGAGATGGCCTGAGGGCAGAGGCAATGCTGAGGAGACGGCCTGAGAGCAGTGGGCGATGCTGAGGAGACGGCCTGAGGATAGGGGGCAATGCTGAGGAGACAGCCTGAGGGCAGGGGGCGATGCTGAGGAGACGGCCTGAGGGCAGGGGGCAATGCTGAGGAGACGGCCTGAGGGCAGGGGGCAATGCTGAGGAGACGGCCTGAGGGCAGGGGACAATGCTGAGGAGACGGCCTGAGGGCAGAGGGCAATGCTGAGGAGACGGCCTGAGGTCAGGGGCAATGCTGAGGAGACGGCCTGAGGGCAGGGGGCGATGCTGAGGAAACGGCCTGAGGGCAGGGGGCGATGCTGAGGAGACGGCCTGAGGGCAGGGGGCAATGCTGAGGAGACGGCCTGAGGGCAGGGGCAATGCTGAGGAGACGGCCTGAGGGCAGGGGCAATGCTGAGGAGATGGCCTGAGGGCAGAGGCAATGCTGAGGAGACGGCCTGAGAGCAGTGGGCGATGCTGAGGAGACGGCCTGAGGATAGGGGGCAATGCTGAGGAGACAGCCTGAGGGCAGGGGGCGATGCTGAGGAGACGGCCTGAGGGCAGGGGGCAATGCTGAGGAGACGGCCTGAGGGCAGGGGGCAATGCTGAGGAGACGGCCTGAGGGCAGGGGACAATGCTGAGGAGACGGCCTAAGGGCAGAGGCAATGCTGAGGAGACGGCCTGAGGGCAGAGGGCAATTCTGAGGAGACGGCCTGAGGGCAGGGGGCGATGCTGAGGAGACGGCCTGAGGGCAGGGGGCAATGCTGAGGAGACGGCCTGAGGGCAGGGGACAATGCTGAGGAGACGGCCTGAGGGCAGAGGGCAATGCTGAGGAGACGGCCTGAGGGCAGGGGCAATGCTGAGGAGATGGCCTGAGGGCAGAGGCAATGCTGAGGAGACGGCCTGAGAGCAGTGGGCGATGCTGAGGAGACGGCCTGAGGATAGGGGGCAATGCTGAGGAGACAGCCTGAGGGCAGGGGGCGATGCTGAGGAGACGGCCTGAGGGCAGGGGGCAATGCTGAGGAGACGGCCTGAGGGCAGGGGGCAATGCTGAGGAGACGGCCTGAGGGCAGGGGACAATGCTGAGGAGACGGCCTAAGGGCAGAGGCAATGCTGAGGAGACGGCCTGAGGGCAGAGGGCAATTCTGAGGAGACGGCCTGAGGGCAGGGGGCGATGCTGAGGAGACGGCCTGAGGGCAGGGGGCAATGCTGAGGAGACGGCCTGAGGGCAGGGGACAATGCTGAGGAGACGGCCTGAGGGCAGAGGGCAATGCTGAGGAGACGGCCTGAGGTCAGGGGCAATGCTGAGGAGACGGCCTGAGGGCAGGGGGCGATGCTGAGGAAACGGCCTGAGGGCAGAGGGCAATGCTGAGGAGACGGCCTGAGAGCAGGAGGCGATGCTGAGGAGACGGCCTGAGGGCAGAGGGCAATGCTGAGGAGACGGCCTGAGGGCAGAGGCAATGCTGAGGAGACGGCCTGAGGGCAGGGGCGATGCTGAGGAGACGGCCTGAGGGCAGAGGGCAATGCAGAGGAGAAGGCCTGAGGGCAGGGGCAATGCTGAGGAGACGGCCTGAGGGCAGGGGCGATGCTGAGGAAACGGCCTGAGGGCAGGGGCAATGCTGAGGAGACGGCCTGAGGGCAGGGGCAATGCTGAGGAGACAGCCTGAGGGCAGGGGCAATGCTGAGGAGACGGCCTGAGGGCAGGAGGAAATGCTGTGGAGACGGCCTGATGGCAGGAGGCAATGCTGAGGAGACGGCCTGAGGGCAGAGGGCAATGCTGATGAGACGGCCTGAGGGCAGGGGGCGATGCTGAGGAGACGGCCTGAGGGCAGGGGGCAATGCTGAGGAGACGGCCTGAGGGCAGAGGCAATGCTGAGGAGACGGCCTGAGGGCAGAGGGCAATGCTGAGGAGACGGCCTGAGGGCAGGGGGCAATGCTGAGGAGACGGCCTGATGGCAGGAGGCAATGCTGAGGAGACGGCCTGAGGGCAGGGGGCAATGCTGAAGAGACGGCCTGAGGGCAGGAGGCAATGCTGAGGAGACGGCCTGATGGCAGGTGCAATGCTGAGGAGACGGCCTGAGGGCAGGGGGCAATGCTGAAGAGACGGCCTGAGGGCAGGGGGCAATGCTGAAGAGATGGCCTGAGGGCAAGAGGAAATGCTGAGGTGACGGCCTGAGAGTAGGGGGCGATGCTGAGGAGATGGCCTGAGGGCAGGGGGCGATGCTGAGGAGACGGCCTGAGAGCAGGGGGCGATGCTGAGGAGACAGCCTGAGGGCAGGGGGCAATGCTGAGGAAACGGCCTGAGGGCAGAGGCAATGCTGAGGAGACAGCCTGAGGGCAGGGGGCGATGCTGAGGAGACGGCCTGAGGGCAGGGGGCGATGCTGAGGAAACGGCCTAAGGGCAGGGGGCGATGCTGAGGAAACGGCCTAAGGGCAGGGGCAATGCTGAGGAGACAGCCTGAGGGCAGGGGGCAATGCTGAGGAGACGGCCTGAGGGCAGAGGGCAGTGCTGAGGAGACGGCCTGAGGGCAGAGGGCAATGCTGAGGAGATGGCCTGATGGCAGGTGCAATGCTGAGGAGACGGCCTGAGGGCAGGGGGCAATGCTGAAGAGACGGCCTGAGCGCAGGGGGCAATGCTGAGGAGACGGCCTGAGGGCAGGGGGCGATGCTGAGGAGACGGCCTGAGGGCAGGGGGCAATGCTGAGGAGACGGCCTGAGGACAGGGGGCAATGCTGAGCAGACGGCCTGAGGGTAGGGGGCGATGCTGAGGAAACGGCCTGAAAGCAGGGGGCGATGCTGAGGAGACAGCCTGAGGGCAGGGGGCAATGTTGAGGAAACGGCCTGAGGGCAGAGGCAATGCTGAGGAGACAGCCTGAGGGCAGGGGGCGATGCTGAGGAAACGGCCTAAGGGCAGAGGCAATGCTGAGGAGACAGCCTGAGGGCAGGGGGCAATGCTGAGGAGACGGCCTGAGGGCAGAGGGCAGTGCTGAGGAGACGGCCTGAGGGCAGGGGGCGATGCTGAGGAAACGGCCTAAGGGCAGAGGCAATGCTGAGGAGACGGCCTGAGGGCAGGGGGCAATGCTGAGGAGACGGCCTGAGGGCAGAGGACAGTGCTGAGGAGACGGCCTGAGGGCAGAGGGCAATGCTGAGGAGATGGCCTGATGGCAGGGGGCAATGCTGAGGAGACGGCCTGAGGGCAGGGGGCAATGCTGAAGAGACGGCCTGAGCGCAGGGGGCAATGCTGAGGAGACGGCCTGAGGGCAAGAGGAAATGCTGAGGAGACGGCCTGAGGGCAGGGGGCAATGCTGAGGAGACGGCCTGAGGGCAAGAGGAAATGCTGAGGAGATGGCCTGAGAGCAGGGGGCGATGCTGAGGAGACGGCCTGAGGACAGGGGGCAATGCTGAGGAGATGGCCTGAGGGCAGGGGGCAATGCTGAGCAGACGGCCTGAGGGCAGGGGGCGATGCTGAGGAAACGGCCTGAAAGCAGGGGGCGATGCTGAGGAGACAGCCTGAGGGCAGGGGGCAATGCTGAGGAAACGGCCTGAGGGCAGAGGCAATGCTGAGGAGACAGCCTGAGGGCAGAGGGCAATGCTGAGGAGACAGCCTGAGGGCAGGGGGCGATGCTGAGGAGACAGCCTGAGGGCAGGGGGCGATGCTGAGGAGACAGCCTGAGGGCAGGGGGCGATGCTGAGGAAACGGCCTAAGGGCAGAGGCAATGCTGAGGAGACAGCCTGAGGGCAGGGGGCAATGCTGAGGAGACGGCCTGAGGGCAGAGGGCAATGCTGAGGAGATGGCCTGAGAGCAGGAGGCAATGCTGAGGAGACGGCCTGAGGGCAGAGGGCAATGCTGAGGAGACAGCCTGAGGGCAGGGGCAATGCTGAGGAGACGGCCTGAGGGCAGGGGCAATGCTGAGGAGATGGCCTGAGGGCAGGGGGCAATGCTGAGGAGAGGGCCTGAGGGCAGGGGCAATGCTGAGGAGATGGCCTGAGGGCAGGGGGCAATGCTGAGGAGAGGGCCTGAGGGCAGGGGCAATGCTGAGGAGATGGGCTGAGGGCAGGGGCAATGCGGAGGAGACGGCCTGAGGGCAGGGGGCAATGCTGAGGAGATGGCCTGAGAGCAGGAGGCAATGCTGAGGAGACGGCCTGAGGGCAGAGGGCAATGCTGAGGAGACAGCCTGAGGGCAGGGGCAATGCTGAGGAGAGGGCCTGAGGGCAGGGGCAATGCTGAGGAGATGGGCTGAGGGCAGGGGCAATGCGGAGGAGACGGCCTGAGGGCAGGGGGCAATGCTGAGGAGACGGCCTGAGGGCAGGGGGCGATGCTGGGGAGACGGCCTGAGGGCAGGGGGCGATGCTGGGGAGACGGCCTGAGGATAGAGAGAAGCACTGAGGAGATGGCCTGGACAGCACCATATCCTCTAATGGTTGGCACCACATCATCCAGTGGCCGGTCCCATATCCTCTAGTGGTTGCCACAGTATCCTCCGGTGGTTCGCACCATATCCTCTAGTGTTCAGCACCGTATCCTCTTGTGATCTGCACTGTATCCTCCAGTGTTTGGCACCGTATCATCTAGTGTTTGGCACCGTATCCTCTGGTGTTCAGCACTGTATCTTCAAGTGGTAAGCATTATATCATCTAGTGTTCAGCACAGTATCCGTAGTGGTCTGCACAATATCCTCTAGTGTTCAGCATCGTATCTTCTTGTGATCGGCACCGTATACTCTAGTGTTCAGCACCGTATCTTCTAGTGCTCAGCATTGTATCTTCTAGTGTTCAGTAAGGTATCCTCTAGTGTTTAGCACCATATGCTCTAGTGGCGGCACCTAAATAGTCCTAGCCAGGATTAGAATTCTTCACCTCTCAAGAATGGGTAACAATTCTAATAAGAGTTTGGGACTGATGCCCACTCTAGAGGATGCAGCATAGCTGAGGTTACTGGATGCAGCAGAGCTAAGTTTAGCAGATGCAGCAGAGCTGAGTTTAGCGGATGCAGCAGAGCTGAGTGTAGCGGATGCAGCAGAGCTGAGTGTAGCGGATGCAGCAGAGCTGAGTGTAGCGGATGCAGGAGAGCTGAGTTTAGTGGATGCAGGAGAGCTGAGTTTAGTGGATGCAGCAGAGCTGAGTTTAGTGGATGCAGCAGAGCTGAGTTTAGCAGATGCAGCAGAGCTGAGTTTAGCGGATGCAGCAGAGCTGAGTTTAGTGGATGCAGCAGAGTTGAATGTAGCGGATGCAGGAGAGCTGAGTTTAACGGATGCAGGAGAGCTGAGTTTAGCGGATGCAGGAGAGCTGAGTTTAGCGGATGCAGCAGAGCTGAGTTTAGCGGATGCAGCAGAGCTGAGTTTAGCGGATGCAACAGAGCTGAGTTTAGCAGATGCAGCAGAGCCGAGTTTAGCGGATGCAGCAGAGCTGAGTTTAGTGGATGCAGCAGAGTTGAATGTAGCGGATGCAGCAGAGCTGAGTTTAGTGGATGCAGCAGAGTTGAATGTAGCGGATGCAGGAGAGCTGAGTTTAGCGGATGCAGCAGAGTTGAGTTTAGCGGATGCAGCAGAGCTGAGTTTAGCGGATGCAGCAGAGCTGAATTTCGCGGATGCAGCAGAGCTGAGTTTAGTGGATGCAGGAGAGCTGAGTTTAGTGGATGCAGAAGAGCTGAGTTTAGCGGATGCAGCAGAGCTGAGTTTAGCGGATGCAGCAGAGCTGAGTTTAGCGGATGCAGCAGAGCTGAGTTTAGCGGATGCAGCAGAGCTGAGTTTAGCGGATGCAGCAGAGCTGAGTTTAGCGGATGCAGGAGAGCTGAGTTTAGCGGATGCAGCAGAGCTGAGTTTAGTGGATGCAGCAGAGCTGAGTTTAGTGGATGCAGCAGAGCTGAGTTTAGTGGATGCAGCAGAGCTGAGTTTAGTGGATGCAGCAGAGCTGAGTTTAGTGGATTCAGCAGAGCTGAGTTTAGTGGATTCAGCAGAGCTGAGTTTAGTGGATGCAGCAGAGCTGAGTTTAGTGGATGCAGCAGAGCTGAGTTTAGTGGATGCAGCAGAGCTGAGTTTAGTGGATGCAGCAGAGCTGAGTTTAGTGGATGCAGCAGAGCTGAGTTTAGTGGATGCAGGAGAGCTGAGTTTAGTGGATGCAGGAGAGCTGAGTTTAGTGGATGCAGCAGAGCTAAGTTTAGTGGATGCAGCAGAGCTGAGTTTAATGGATGCAGGAGAGCTGTGTTTAGTGGATGCAGCAGAGCTGAGTTTAGCGGATGGATGCAGAAGAGTTGAGATTAGTGGATGTGGCATTGTTGAGCTAAGTTTAGATGTAGCAGAGCTGAGTTTGTCATTTGGCAATCTTCTTGTGGTTTTATCCATCACTGCAATTATATCGCAGCCCGAGACCTTGTCACTTATGTTGGGAAATTGCCTCCGATCCCTTATGTGACCCGTGGAGCCTCCGGGAACATATTTAACTGCGTTCTCCACTATTCTCTATAAATTCTTTACATTGCTGCGATGCACAGTAAAAGCAGTTGATCCTCAGGAGCTGCGCTCGTGTCTGCACCCCTGCAGGGCCTGTATTATATACAGCAGAGCAGGAGGTCGCTGGCTGGGGGGCTTACAGGAATACAGGGGTGAGGGGGCAATCTCTAACACTGCCGCTGTAATAAAACCTCTGTGCCCCCTCACATGTTGCTCACGCTGCTTATCACACAACTTTCCCAGATTCCTGAATGGCAGGTCTATCAAATAATGCAGAAGAGGTATCAGTGTATCCCAAAGCAAATTATATACACTACGAAAGCTCTGTTATTACCAACGCTGCAGGCGATCAGGACATGATGGGAGTTGTAGTTTTACAACAGCTGCAGAGAGTTGGGATTTGAGATCCAGTGTGCAGTACCACCTATAGCCTGGAGGGGCGCTGTTCTGCCAGTATGGAGCCTGATTGCATCCACCCTATCAGTGCTGGACAGCTCAGCTTCGGTGATGTAGTTATTCCTCAGCACGGGATATATATGTTTTTGCAGAGCAGTAAACCAAATGATGTCTTCACACAGGAGTCAGAGCGAATAGCTGAACCTCTGCCAAATTGGGGAGTGTGCACCAAACATCTGCCAAAAATAGTTATTTATGTCAGTGCTAAGCCGAATTTGTAATATATCGGTCTACCCATAGACTGTATGACTGCATCTTAAAAGGCCCTGCACCTAATATATACACTGTGACTCTGTATAACATAATACTCAACCGACACTCCCATCCTGACGCTTCCACAATCCCCCACCGATCACTGTCTTGACATGTGACTGCTGCAGACAATCCCTTTCTAGAGATGACCATAAATCCCTTCCAGAGCACATGCTAAATCCTCCAACAGTCAGTGTGCTGGTGAGATATGGTGGGTTGTG
Organism: Anomaloglossus baeobatrachus; assembly: GCF_048569485.1. Taxonomy (NCBI): domain Eukaryota; kingdom Metazoa; phylum Chordata; class Amphibia; order Anura; family Aromobatidae; genus Anomaloglossus; species Anomaloglossus baeobatrachus. Next base: position 674,898,579 of record NC_134356.1, on the reverse strand, counting down.
ATGGTGTGATATGGTGGGTTGTGATGGTGTGATGTGGTGGGTTGTGATAGTGTGATACGGTGGGTTGTGATGGTGTGATATGGTGGGTTGTGATGGTGTGATATGGTGGGTTGTGATGGTGTGATGTGGTGGGTTGTGAAGGTGTGATGTGGTGGGTTGTGATGGTGTGATATGGTGGGTTGTGCTGATGTGATATAGTGGGTTGGGATGGTGTGATATGGTGGGTTGTGCTGATGTGATATAGTTGGTTGAGATGGTGTGATATGGTGGGTTGAGATGGTGTGATGTGGTGGGTTGTGCTGATGTGATATAGTGGGTTGAGATGGTGTGATATGGTGGGTTGTGATGGTGTGATGTGGTGGGTTGGGATGGTGTGATGTGATGGGTTGTGATGGTGTGATGTGGTGGGTTGGGATGGTGTGATGTGGTGGGTTGTGATGGTGTGATATGATAGTTGTGATGGTGTGATATGGTGGGTTGTGATGGTGTGATATGGTGGGTTGTGATGGTGTGATATGGGGCGTTGTGATAGTGTGATATGGTGGATTGGGATGGTGTGATATGGTAGGTTGTGATGGTGTGATATGGTGAGTTGTGCTGGTGTGATATGGTGAGTTGTGCTGGTGTGATGTGGTGGGTTGTGATGGTGTGATATGGTGGGTTGTGATGGTGTGATGTGGTGGGTTGTGATGGTGTGATATTGTGGGTTGTGCTGATGTGATATAGTGGGTTGGGATGGTGTGATATGGTGGGTTGTGATGGTGTGATCTGGTGGGTTGGGATGGTGTGATCTGGTGGGTTGGGATGGTGTGATATGGTGGGTTGTGCTGATGTGATATCGTGGGTTGAGATGGTGTGATATGGTGGGTTGTGATGGTGTGATATCGTGGGTTGTGATGGTGTGATATGGTGGGTTGTAATGGTGTGATCTGGTGGGTTGTGATGGTGTGATCTGGTGGGTTGGGATGGTGTGATATGGTGGGTTGGGATGGTGTGATGTGGTGGGTTGTGATGGTGTGATATGATAGGTTGGGATGGTGTGATGTGGTAGGTTGTGATGGTGTGATGTGGTGGGTTGGGATGGTGTGATGTGGTGGGTTGGGATGGTGTGATATGGTGGGTTGAGATGGTGTGATATGGTGGGTTGTGATGGTGTGATATCGTGGGTTGTGATGGTGTGATATGGTGGGTTGTAATGGTGTGATCTGGTGGGTTGTGATGGTGTGATCTGGTGGGTTGGGATGGTGTGATATGGTGGGTTGGGATGGTGTGATGTGGTGGGTTGTGATGGTGTGATATGATAGGTTGTGATGGTGTGATATCGTGGGTTGTGATGGTGTGATATGGTGGGTTGTGCTGGTGTGATATGGTGGGTTGGGATGGTGTGATATGGTGGGTTGTAATGGTGTGATCTGGTGGGTTGTGATGGTGTGATGTGGTGGGTTGTGATGGTGTGATATGGTGGGTTGTGCTGATGTGATATAGTGGGTTGAGATGGTGTGATATGGTGGGTTGTGATGGTGTGATGTGGTGGGTTGTGATGGTGTGATATGATAGGTTGTGATGGTGTGATATGGTGGGTTGTGATGGTGTGATCTGGTGGGTTGGGATGGTGTGATCTGGTGGGTTGGGATGGTGTGATCTGGTGGGTTGGGATGGTGTGATCTGGTGGGTTGGGATGGTGTGATGTGGTGGGTTGTGATGGTGTGATGTGGTGGGTTGGGATGGTGTGATGTGGTGGGTTGTGCTGATGTGATATAGTGGGTTGAGATGGTGTGATATGGTGGGTTGTGATGGTGTGATATCGTGGGTTGTGATGGTGTGATATGGTGGGTTGTAATGGTGTGATCTGGTGGGTTGTAATGGTGTGATCTGGTGGGTTGGGATGGTGTGATATGGTGGGTTGGGATGGTGCGATGTGGTGGGTTGTGCTGGTGTGATGTGGGTTGTGATGGTGTGATACGGTGGGTTGTGATGGTGTGATGTGGTGGGTTGGGATGGTGTGATGTGGTGGGTTGTGATGGTGTGATATGGTGGGTTGTGATGGTGTGATGTGGTGGGTTGTGATGGTGTGATATGGTGGGTTGTGATGGTGTGATATGGTGGGCTGTGATGGTGTAATATAGTGGGTTGTGATGGTGGGATATGGTGGGTTGTGATGGTGTGATGTGGTGGTTTGGGATGTGTGATATGGTGTGTTGTGATGGTGTGATGTGGTGGGTTGTGATAGTGTGATATGGTGGGTTGGGATGGTGTGATATGGTGGGTTGGGATGGTGTGATGTGGTGGGTTGTGATGGTGTGATGTGGTGGGTTGTGATGGTGTGATGTGGTGGGTTGGGATGGTGTGATATGGTGGGTTGTGCTGATGTGATATAGTGGGTTGAGATGGTGTGATATGGTGGGTTGTGATGGTGTGATATCGTGGGTTGTGATGGTGTGATACGGTGGGTTGTGATGGTGTGATCTTGTGGGTTCTGATGGTGTGATCTGGTGGGTTGGGATGGTGTGATATGGAGGGTTGGGATGGTGTGATATGGTGGGTTGGGATGGTGTGATGTGGTGGGTTGTGATGGTGTGATCTGGTGGGTTGTGATGGCGTGATATGGTGGGTTGTGACGGTGTGATGTGGTGGGTTGTGCTGGTGTGATGTGGTGGGTTGTGATGGTGTGATGTGTTGGGTTGTGATGGTGTGATACGGTGGGTTGTGATGGTGTGATGTGGTGGGTTGGGATATGGTGTGATGTGGTGGGTTGGGATGATGTGATATAGTGGGTTGAGATGGTGTGATATGGTGGGTTGTGATGGTGTGATGTGGTGGGTTGTGCTGATGTGATATAGTGGGTTGAGATGGTGTGATATGGTGGGTTGTGATGGTGTGATGTGGTGGGTTGGGATGGTGTGATGTGATGGGTTGTGATGGTGTGATGTGGTGGGTTGGGATGGTGTGATGTGGTGGGTTGTGATGGTGTGATATGGGGCGTTGTGATAGTGTGATATGGTGGATTGGGATGGTGTGATATGGTAGATTGTGATGGTGTGATATGGTGAGTTGTGCTGGTGTGATGTGGTGGGTTGTGATGGTGCGATGTGGTGGGTTGTGATGGTGTGATATGGTGGGTTGTGATGGTGTAATGTGGTGGGTTGTGATGGTGTGATATTGTGGGTTGTGCTGATGTGATATAGTGGGTTGGGATGGTGTGATATGGTGGGTTGTGATGGTGTGATCTGGTGGGTTGGGATGGTGTGATGTGGTGGGTTGTGATGGTGTGATGTGGTGGGTTGTGATGGTGTGATATGGTGGGTTGTGCTGATGTGATATAGTGGGTTGTGATGGTGTGATATGGTGGGTTGTGATGGTGTGATGTGGTGGGTTGTGATGGTGTGATATGATAGGTTGTGATGGTGTGATATCGTGGGTTGTGATGGTGTGATATGGTGGGTTGTGCTGGTGTGATATGGTGGGTTGGGATGGTGTGATATGGTGGGTTGTGATGGTGTGATGGTGTGATGTGGTGGGTTGTGATGGTGTGATGTGGTGGGTTGTGATGGTGTGATATGGTGGGTTGTGCTGATGTGATATAGTGGGTTGAGATGGTGTGATATGGTGGGTTGTGATGGTGTGATGTGGTGGGTTGTGATGGTGTGATATGATAGGTTGTGATGGTGTGATATGGTGGGTTGTGATGGTGTGATCTGGTGGGTTGGGATGGTGTGATCTGGTGGGTTGGGATGGTGTGATATGGTGGGTTGGGATGGTGTGATGTGGTGGGTTGTGATGGTGTGATGTGGTGGGTTGTGATAGTGTGATGTGGTGGGTTGGGATGGTGTGATATGGTGGGTTGTGCTGATGTGATATAGTGGGTTGAGATGGTGTGATATGGTGGGTTGTGATGGTGTGATATGGTGGGTTGTGATGGTGTGATGTGGTGGGTTGTGATGGTGTGATATGGTGGGTTGTGCTGATGTGATATAGTGGGTTGAGATGGTGTGATATGGTGGGTTGTGATGGTATGATGTGGTGGGTTGGGATGGTGTGATATGGTGGGTTGGGATGGTGTCATCTGGTGGGTTGTGATGGTGTGATCTGGTGGGTTGTGATGGTGTGATATGGTGGGTTGTGATGGTGTGATCTGGTGGGTTGTGATGGTGTGATATGGTGGGTTGTGATGGTGTGATGTGGTGGGTTGTGCTGGTGTGATGTGGTGGGTTGAGATGGTGTGATATGGTGGGTTGGGATGGTGTGATATCGTGGGTTGTGATGGTGTGATACGGTGGGTTGTGATGGTGTGATCTTGTGGGTTGTGATGGTGTGATCTGGTGGGTTGGGATGGTGTGATATGGAGGGTTGGGATGGTGTGATATGGTGGGTTGGGATGGTGTGATGTGGTGGGTTGTGATGGTGTGATCTGGTGGGTTGTGATGGCGTGATATGGTGGGTTGTGACGGTGTGATGTGGTGGGTTGTGCTGGTGTGATGTGGTGGGTTGTGATGGTGTGATGTGTTGGGTTGTGATGGTGTGATACGGTGGGTTGTGATGGTGTGATGTGGTGGGTTGGGATATGGTGTGATGTGGTGGGTTGTGCTGATGTGATATAGTGGGTTGAGATGGTGTGATATGGTGGGTTGTGATGGTGTGATATGGTGGGTTGTGATGGTGTGATATGGTGGGTTGTGATGGTGTGATATGGTGGGTTGTAATGGTATGATCTGGTGGGTTGTGATGGTGTGATCTGGTGGGTTGGGATGGTGTGATATGGTGGGTTGGGATGGTGTGATATGGTGGGTTGGGATGGTGTGATCTGGTGGGTTGTGATGGTGTGATCTGGTGGGTTGTGATGGTGTGATATGGTGGATTGTGATGGTGTGATCTGGTGGGTTGTGATGGTGTGATATGGTGGGTTGTGATGGTGTGATGTGGTGGGTTGTGCTGGTGTGATGTGGTGGGTTGTGATGGTGTGATACGGTGGGTTGTGATGGTGTGATACGGTGGGTTGTGATGGTGTGATGTGGTGGGTTGAGATGGTGTGATATGGTGGGTTGGGATGGTGTGATATGGTTGTGATGGTGTGATATGGTGGGTTGGGATGGTATGATATGGTTGTGATGGTGTGATATGGGGGGTTGGGATGGTGTGATATGGTGGGTTGTGATGGTGTGATGTGGTGGGTTGTGGTGGTGTGATATGGTGGGTTGTGATGGTGTGATATGGGGGGTTGGGATGGTGGGATATGGTGGGTTGTGATGGTGTGATATGGTGGGTTGTGATGGTGTGATATGGTGGGTTGGGATGGTGTGATATGGTGGGTTGGGATGGTGTGATATGGTGGGTTGGGATGGTGTGATATGGTTGTGATGGTGTGATGTGGTGGGTTGTGGTGGTGTGATATGGTGGGTTGGGATGGTGTGATATGGTGGGTTGTGGTGGTGTGATATGGTGGGTTGGGATGGTGTGATATGGTGGGTTGGGATGGTGTGATATGGTTGTGATGGTGTGTGTGAAGATGTAATTTACCCTCTCACTGTATTTGCTGTAATACTATGTCTTGGGATGTAAGTGACTATCTTCCCCCAGCCTGTATCATATTGCAATCAGGCTTCAGCAGTAGCTATTGTCATTGATTTGGTGGGGGTTGCATATATATATATTGTTCTTCTCAGCATGGGACTTCTCCAACCACAACTTGGTAAACAGAACAGAGCCAGCAGTCTAAAGTCCATTCATGCATCAAATGGCCAGGGGGAGGTGTGCCCAACTAAGGGGCTGGTCCCAGGAGAGAAGACCATGTTAGTTCAGTTAGTTGGAGCTCGGCTGGAGAAGGACTAGGATCCATAGCTGAGGCTGGATCCTGGGGTCTGTGTGTGTGGACTGTTACAGACTGGAGATCCGCGGCCACGTGGGATTGTGTCGAACTCTTTGGACTACTGTAAGGACGATTGCTTTGATATCCGGTCCGAGGATTGTCGGGAAGGGCCCCCGAATCTGTTTTACGTGGACTTATCGTGTGCTGTTTCAGTGTTCTTGTGAATAAACCTGTTGGATCGTCCCTCGGCCTCGTCCATCCTTTGCTCTGTTGTACACCCCGTCACAAACTGGTGGCAGCAGCGGGATCAGAGCAGAAAGAATGGAGGACAACGGCCCATTAACATCTGGAATCGGAACCTCAGAGTACAAGAACTGGACTGTGGTGAGCCTGCAATCAAAGGCCCGTGAAGTAGGAGTTCGTTTCAAAGGACTCTCCAAGGAGCAGCTGATTGAGGCGCTAGAAGGAGTCTGCTCGCAAAATGACGTGGAGGAAGGATCCTCACAGCAAACGGAAGAAAGACGGGAGCTGGAGGTAAATACCCAAAAAAGTCAATGGGTTGTGTGGTATGAGGAGGAGATGGCACTGCTTGGAGATGAGGCCACCATAGAAGATAAGAGGGAGGCTATTCGCAGAGCTCAGGAGAGGGCATTGCTGGAGAGGAGATTTGCTGTGGAAGCAGCTAGAGGCTCCAGACAAACTTTAACCACAGCACCAACTATGAGGGAATTCTCCAGAGTGTCCCGCAAGGACTTTAAGCCATTTAATGAAGCTGCAGGTGACATTGAGGGCTTCTTTCAGGACTTTGAGCATCAGTGCCGATTAATGGAAGTCCCAGAAAGAGAGCGAGTCAGACACCTGGTGGGCCTCTTGGAAGGTGGAGCTGCCGACGCCTATAGAGCTATGGACCCTCAGTGGAATTGTGAGTATGGGGAGATAAAACAGACCATTCTGGAACATTATGCCGTGACCCCAGATACTTATAGGACTAAGTTCCGTACATTAGCCTGTGATGGAGAAGTGTCTTTCAAGATGTTTGCCCACAGACTGAAACAAGTGTGCCATCGCTGGCTGGAGGGAGAGGGGGCCTTAACTTGGCAGACCTTCCTCCAGGTCATCCTAAAAGAACAATTCTTTGCCCAGTGCCCCGCTGAGATCCGGGAATGGGTGCGTGAGAGAAAACCAGCGACAGTGGAGGAAGCTGCTGCTCTAGCTGATGAGGTGCTCACTATCAAGCCTCAGTGGAGGGTTCTGTTGGAGGATGGAGAGACGCCTAACAGCTCCACAACACCGGATGCCCCCAGTTATGCTGTCCCCATTGTTCCCCGTTCCTCTAAGCCACCACATGTTGATACCCGTGTTAATGTGCCTCCAGTTGCTTCTACTGCACTTTCTGGAATACGCCGGGGAGAGGAAGTAACAGAGCGCAGGTGTTATGTTTGTAGGCATCCCGGGCATTTGCAGGCCTCATGCCCAGTCAGCCCATGGAGGAATCATCCTCAAACCCCTACAGCACCTTCAGGTGGGAGCCGGCCTCCAAGTTCCCCTACCCCTTACCCAAGAGGACGCCTTGGATGGAGGGAGACCCAGCTCAGATGCTATCAATGTGGACAGCCAGGGCATCGGCAAGTCTCCTGCCCAGCTGTTCAAATGAGGACTGATCCTGCACCCAATCGGATTGTTAATTATTTACAGCCCAGTGCCATGGAGGAAGATGTGGCACCGCTAAGTGAGGACTGGCCTAGTGACTCAGCCCCCCATGTTGCACCACCAGGAGTTTACGGGGTGCGACCCCCAGTTATGACGACTTCTGCTCATCGAGGTAAGCACTTGCAGGAGGTTGTGCTGGATGGACAGAGACTTGTTGGATTTTGTGACTCGGGTGCTTTCCTCACACTGGCTGATCCCCGAGTGGTTCAGCCTGAGGCAATCCATAGAGGACCTGGGATTGTCATTGAACTGGCTGGTGGACAATGGAGGACTATTCCCACAGCCACTGTGGATCTGAACTTTGGTTTTGGGGTCAGGCGATGTGTGGTTGGGGTGATGGGTGGTCTGCCTGCAGCTGTTCTCCTGGGCAATGATGTGGGAGAGCTACGATGCCAATTCGTGGCTGCACGAAGCCACATGTAAGTAACGCTCTGCCTGTGTGTACTTAACCAGTGACCTGTAGAGGTCCCTAGTACGTACACAAGTTGGGAGGGGGAGGGATTGTGAAGATGTAATTTACCCTCTCACTGTATTTGCTGTAATACTATGTCTTGGGATGTAAGTGACTATCTTCCCCCAGCCTGTATCATATTGCAATCAGGCTTCAGCAGTAGCTATTGTCATTGATTTGGTGGGGGTTGCATATATATATTGTTCTTCTCAGCATGGGACTTCTCCAACCACAACTTGGTAAACAGAACAGAGCCAGCAGTCTAAAGTCCATTCATGCATCAAATGGCCAGGGGGAGGTGTGCCCAACTAAGGGGCTGGTCCCAGGAGAGAAGACCATGTTAGTTCAGTTAGTTGGAGCTCGGCTGGAGAAGGACTAGGATCCATAGCTGAGGCTGGATCCTGGGGTCTGTGTGTGTGGACTGTTACAGACTGGAGATCCGCGGCCACGTGGGATTGTGTCGAACTCTTTGGACTACTGTAAGGACGATTGCTTTGATATCCGGTCCGAGGATTGTCGGGAAGGGCCCCCGAATCTGTTTTACGTGGACTTATCGTGTGCTGTTTCAGTGTTCTTGTGAATAAACCTGTTGGATCGTCCCTCGGCCTCGTCCATCCTTTGCTCTGTTGTACACCCCGTCACAGTGTGATATGGTGGGTTGTGATGGAGTGATATGGTTGTGATGGTGTGATATGGTGGGTTGTGATGGTGTGATGTGGTGGGTTGTGGTGGTGTGATATGGTGGGTTGTGATGGTGTGATATGGGGGGTTGGGATGGTGGGATATGGTGGGTTGTGATGGTGTGATATGGTGGGTTGTGATGGTGTGATATGGTGGGTTGGAATGGTGTGATATGGTGGGTTGGGATGGTGTGATATGGTTGTGATGGTGTGATGTGGTGGGTTGTGGTGGTGTGATATGGTGGGTTGGGATGGTGTGATATGGTGGGTTGTGGTGGTGTGATATGGTGGGTTGTGATGGTGTGATATGGTGGGTTGGGATGGTGTGATATGGTTGGGATGGTGTGATATGGTGGGTTGGGATGGTGTGATATGGTTGTGATGGTGTGATATGGTGGGTTGTGATGGTGTGATATGGTGGGTTGTGATGGTGTGATATGGTGGGTTGTGATGGTGTGATATGGTGGGTTGTGATGGTGTGATATGGTGGGTTGTGATGGTGTGATGTGGTGGGTTGTGATAGTGTGATATGGTGGGTTGGGATGGTGGGATATGGTGGGTTGTGATGGTGTGATATGGTGGGTTGTGATGGTGTGATATGGTGGGTTGGGATGGTGTGATATGGTGGGTTGGGATGGTGTGATATGGTTGTGATGGTGTGATGTGGTGGGTTGTGGTGGTGTGATATGGTGGGTTGGGATGGTGTGATATGGTGGGTTGGGATGGTGTGATATGGTTGTGATGGAGTGATATGGTGGTTGGGTATCATTTTGTGTATGTTGATATTTGTACTGATTCTTGGAGTGTTTCCTTGTTGCTCTGTATTATTCTGCGCAGAGTCTCAATCACATTACAGAAGGTCTGAGAATCACCGTCTGCAGTCTGGATGTATCCATGCCTCTTGATGAGCCCCTGCTGACATTTCCTGACTGTCCATTCATTACTCCCCTTGTCTCCAAATACTGAAAATCGCCCCCTGTCGTGCCTCCGTCCCTAGATCTGGAGGCAGCGGCCTGTAAACCATCTCCTATGCCTGTCTGCCTACCTCTGGATAGAAGGATGGGCCTCAGCAGGACTAGGAGGGCAGTAGGATTCATCCTTTGTGGGATGCTGATGCTACAGCCCGCACCCCAGAGAGACTTGGAGTAACTTCCCTTCTCTCCAAATACTGAAAATCCCCCCCTGTAGTACCTCCGTCCCAAGTTCTGGAGGCAGGGGCCTGAAAACCATCTTCTATGCCTAGCTGCCTACCCTGGATATAAGGATTGGGCCTCAGGAGGACTAGGAGGGCAGTAAGTGTCATCCTTTGTGGGTCGCTGATGTTACGGCCAGCACCCCAGAGAGACTGGGAGAAACTCTGATTACCCTGGAAAAGACTTTCATCTCCTGGGTATTGATCCCATTACTGGACTGTATCCGTGTTCCTGGACTATTTTACCCTCTGTGTGGTGGATTGTTTTATGGACCTTTCGGTTAGCATGAAAATAAAGGTTCTTGGGATTGTTCACTCATCTCTCACTCTGTTGATTGTGTGATAATGGAATAGGACCCCGTGACAGACTGATTTATCCAAAAATGTAACATTGTCACTGTGCTTACCTGTCCTGGCTGCATAGCCGGCCATTGTGCCGGCCATCCTCGTCCTTCCTCGGCCAGCTGCCTCTCCTTTTCTGTGTGTCAGGTTACCATGATAACCTGGAGTGCTCTTGTGATGTCCCTTTTTCAGGCCAGGTAGTTGTCATCCATGCCACTACCATGGACTGCTTCCTAGTTGTTAGACTTCTTGTACTACTTAGCTCGGCGGAATTGCTGGCCATTTCTGCATTGGACTGTCACGCTAGGCACGGGGAAGAACCAAGTGCATGGCGAAAGGGAAGGGAAACCCTGCGTCTAGGGAAGGGGGAGATGGTGACACGTGACCGAACCTACTGCTGGTCACCACCCTAAATAGGTTCCGCACCTATGTGCCGAGCTGGACACCTGACCCTGGGTATCCCTAGTGCTGGGCCCTAAATAGGGAATGGATGGGATGAGCTCTTCATCAACCCCACTAAACACTAAAGAAGACACAAGGAGGACACACAGAGGAAAAGCATGAACTACTTATCCACAGATGGCTCAGGTGGAAATTCAGCAGAGATTTCAGCAACAACACCACAGAGGAGCACAAGCCACCTGCTTGCAACCAGAGTTTGAATGAACTGAATGATATCACCAGCACAAGTCAAAGAAAGGAAGGAGTATAGAAGCACCAAACCAAGCTCCTGCTGGGTCCAAAAGGGCTAGGATTCGGGTATATAAGCACCAAGGCGAGATCCTGCTGGGTCCAAAAGGGGTGGAAATGAATCCAGCAGGAAAGCTACCTAATGAATACTGACGGCAGGAACAATGGAAAGTCAATGAGCATTTTGCACAGCCAAACACTGTGACCTTCTATGGCCAGAAACTACATGACTGTCTACCGGTGACACACCCGTGACATGGACTCTGTGACAAACCGAGCTTTGCTATATCACTGGCTTATTGTTCTGCCATCTTGGTCTTAAGGCCCACATACACATCTATCCAATGTCTGCTGAACCTGTCAATATCGATGGCTTTGTCCAACTGTGTAATGTGTTTGGAGGAGCTGGTGAACAGATCATCGGGAGAGATGTTGATTGATCGTGTCCCATTTCGGACCTTGCCTTATCACCGAGCAAGCTCTGCCTCGGACTCTGTGACAAACCTAGCTCTCCTTTATGGCTGCATTACCCTGCCGTACTGCTGTGCCAGGTGCAGTTTGGAGCTGGTTTTACAAACTCAGTTCTCCTACATTGCTTTACCACAGGACCTCTGTTTCACCCATCAAATCGGCTATTTTGCTGCCCGAATTGGAATTGCTGGCTGCAGTGTGCGCTGTGCTGGCTGCGGTGAGGGCTGTGCTGGGGGCTGCGGTGGGCAATGGGCTGGCTGCGGTGGGGGCTGGGCTGGCTGCGGGGAGGGCTGTGCTGTAGTTGGGGCTGTGTGGAGCAGGGCGGTGCGGTGGGTGAGATGCTCTGTCGGCGGTGCGGGCTTCAAATAATGGCGCCCATAGGCTGGGCATGTGCAGATGGAGCTCCCAGCTGAAGATCTCATCGGCGCATGCACCATCTTCAGCCCAGTAATCTCCCAGAAGCGGACTTAAGGAAAATGGCCCCTGGAAGTGGCGCATGTGCAAATGAGATCTTGGCTTGTCATTGAGCCAAGAGCTCAATCTGCACACGCACTGACTCCGGGCGCCATTTTTTTGACACCCACATCGCCCACAGAGCATCTGTGACACCCACCGCACCGCCCTGCTCCACACAGCCAGCACAGACCCCACCGAAGCCAGCACAGCTCCCACTGTAGCCAGAACAGACCCTACCACTGCCAGCACAGCCCCCACCGCAGCCAGCACAGCCCCCACCGCAGCCAGCACAGACCCCACCACTGCCAGCACAGCCCCCACCGCAGCCAGCACAGCCCCCACCGCAGCCAGCACAGCCCCCACCGCAGCCAGCACAGCCCCCACCGCAGCCAGCACAGACCCCACCGTAGCCAGCACAGACCCCATGGCTGCCAGCACAGACTCCACCACTGCCAGCACAGACCCCATGGCTGCCAGCACAGACTCCACCACTGTCAGCACAGACCCTACCACTGCCAGTACAGCCCCCACTGCAGCCAGCACAGCCCCCACTGCAGCCAGCACAGCCCCCACTGCACCCAGCACAGACCCCACAGCTGCCAGCACAGCCCCCACCGCACCCAGCACAGCCCCCACCGCACCCAGCACAGACCCCACAGCTGCCAGCACAGCCCCCACTGCAGTCAGCACAGACCCCACCGCTGCCAGCACAGCCCCCACTGCAGCCAGCACAGACCCCACCACTGCCAGCACAGCCCCCACTGCAGCCAGCACAGACCCGACGGCTGCCAGCACAGACCCCATGGCTGCCAGCACAGACTCCACTGCAGCCAGCACAGACCCCACAGCTGCCAGCACAGACCCCACCGCAGCCAGCACAGACCCCACCGCAGCCAGCACAGACCCCACGGCTGCCAGCACAGACCCCATGGCTGCCAGCACAGACCCCATGGCTGCCAGCACAGACTCCACCACAGCCAGCACAGACTCCACCAGAGCCAGAACAGCCCCCACCGCAGCCAGCACAGACCCCACGGCTGCCAGCACAGACCCCATGGCTGCCAGCACAGACTCCACCACTGCCAGCACAGACCCCACGGCTGCCAGCACAGCCCCCACCACAGCCAGCACAGACCCCACTGCAGCCAGCACAGACCCCACAGCTGCCAGCACAGACCCCACCGCAGCCAGCACAGACCCCACGGCTGCCAGCACAGACCCCATGGCTGCCAGCACAGACTCCACCACAGCCAGCACAGACTCCACCACAGCCAGCACAGCCCCCACCGCAGCCAGCACAGACCCCACGGCTGCCAGCACAGACCCCATGGCTGCCAGCACAGACTCCACCACTGCCAGCACAGACCCCACAGCTGCCAGCACAGACTCCACCACTGCCAGCACAGACCCCACTGCAGCCAGCACAGACCCCACAGCTGCCAGCACAGACCCCACCGCAGCCAGCACAGACCCCACGGCTGCCAGCACAGACCCCATGGCTGCCAGCACAGACTCCACCACTGCCAGCACAGACCCCACGGCTGCCAGCACAGCCCCCACCACAGCCAGCACAGACCCCACTGCAGCCAGCACAGACCCCACAGCTGCCAGCACAGACCCCACCGCAGCCAGCACAGACCCCACGGCTGCCAGCACAGACCCCATGGCTGCCAGCACAGACTCCACCACAGCCAGCACAGACTCCACCACAGCCAGAACAGCCCCCACCGCAGCCAGCACAGACCCCACGGCTGCCAGCACAGACCCCACAGCTGCCAGCACAGACTCCACCACTGCCAGCACAGACCCCACTGCAGCCAGCACAGACCCCACAGCTGCCAGCACAGACCCCACCGCAGCCAGCACAGACCCCACGGCTGCCAGCACAGACCCCATGGCTGCCAGCACAGACCCCATGGCTGCCAGCACAGACTCCACCACTGCCAGCACAGACTCCACCAGAGCCAGAACAGCCCCCACCGCAGCCAGCACAGACCCCACGGCTGCCAGCACAGACCCCATGGCTGCCAGCACAGACTCCACCACTGCCAGCACAGACCCCACGGCTGCCAGCACAGCCCCCACCACAGCCAGCACAGACCCCACCGCTGCCAGCATAGCCCCACGGCTGCCAGCACAGACTCCACCACTGCCGGAACAGCCCCCAACACTGCCTTCACAGCCCCCACCACTGCCGGCACAGACCCCACTGCAGCCAGCACAGACCCCACCACTGCCTTCACAGACCCCACCACTGCCAGCACAGACCCCACCGATGCCAGCACAGACCCCACCACTGCCGGCACCGACCCCACCACTGCCGGAACAGACCCCACCACTGCCTTCACAGCCCCCACCACTGCCGGCACAGCCCCCACCGCAGCACCTGCAGCACTTCTCCTACCTCCTGTGACCCTGCTCCACCACCTCTGCCGTCCCCCCTCTCCGGTAAGACACCACTGGAGTATAAGACAGACCCCATTTTTTTACCTTTTTTATCTCTAAATTTGGGGTACATCTTATGAAATGAAAAATACAGTAAGTTTGCAGCAGTCTGAATCCAGACTGTGAATACAGCAGCTCTCTCTCCCCTCTCACAGCAGGAGCAGAAGTAATGATGAGCAGCTGCATTTCCTCCACCGTTCCCCATCTGAGACGCTGACTCACAGAGGACATTGTAACCCATTGTATGGGCAGGAGGAGCTCGTGGCGGATTGTCAGCCTCTGATTGACGTTGGTGGGGGATTGAAATGCAATCGATATTCTATACGTTGGTGAATAATATTCCGTGTGTCGGTGGCTGGGATTGTATTTTCTGCAGAGGATGTGGCAGATGCTCGGGGCGGACTCCTCTAGTCTCAGGCAATTTGCACAGTTTTGTCCCAATACGCCTCAACTTGTTCTCAAGAATTCCCCTCCTCCTCCTCCTCCCCTGTGTACGGGATACACGCGCTGCCCGGAGGGCGTTCTGCAAACATGTCAACCACAAGAACAAACACAACTTTTGGCCCGGACTGTGATCATTTATGGTATTTACTCTCTGAGGCATCTGTAACAAATAGGGGCAGAATTGGGGACATCTGCGATTGTCCAAACACTTTATCGCATCATTACTGCGGTCAGCCATCTTTTCCCTGGTCCCATGTGCACTTGGTGGCCATGGTGGCGGATGTTGTGTGCACGTGTAGCGCCCCATGGGGCAGGCGGTTAACCTACTCGTCGCCAGGTCATTGACTGTCATGGTCACGGGCGGCCTAGCCCGGCTCCATTGCCCCGAGACGTACGGAAGGTTGATGGGGGTAGTAGTGAGGTGAATGTCGTGATGCCACCTGTGGTATGTGGCCAGGGAATGGGCCACCGGAGCTGTCGCTGTCCTCCGGGGCAGATGGTGGTAGTTGCCAGGGGTGGTATCGCTCCCCACAGGTGGAGCGGGCCCTGGAGAGGATGATGGGGGTAGTAGTGAGGTGAATGTCGTGATGCCACCTGTGGTACGTGGCCAGGGAATGGGTCACCGCTGCTGTCGCTGTCCTCCGGGGCAGATGGTGGTAGTTGCCAGGGATGGTATCGCTCCCCACAGGTGGAGCGGGCCCTGGAGAGGATGATGGGGGTAGTAGTGAGGTGAATGTCGTGATGCCACCTGTGGTACGTGGCCAGGGAATGGGCCACCGGAGCTGTCGCTGTCCTCCGGGGCAGATGGTGGTAGTTGCCAGGGATGGTATCGCTCCCCACAGGTGGAGCGGGCCCTGGAGAGGATGATGGGGGTAGTAGTGAGGTGAATGTCGTGATGCTACCTGTGGTACGCGGCCAGGGAATGGGCCACCGGAGCTGTCGCTGTCCTCCGGGGCAGATGGTGGTAGCAGCCAGGGGTGGTATCGCTCCCCACAGGTGGAGCGGGCCCTGGAGAGGATGATGAGGGGAGTAGTAATGGCGGCGGGGAGCGACAGTACCGGTAATAAAGAGTCCAAGGCTGCGGTTCCAGGTTGTTTACTCACTTTTTGCTCACCCGGGTAATATCGGTCACTTGCTATGATGGCCTCCGTCGAACCCGTTAGAGATCAGTCCTGTGGTGTTCGGTGTGTTCCCTCCTTGTAACGCCTGTCTGTGGATCCCCTGGCTTGAAGCTACGAGCGGACCCTGGGTTTCACGAGATCTACTCTTGTCCCTATATGCAGGTGTCGCAGTTCCGAGTTGGGGAATGGCTTGATGCGAGACCCCAGATCCTATATGGCACTGTGCTGTCGGGCTCTGTGTGGTCAGGGAAGCTTGAAACTTTCCCCGTCCAGGCAGATTCTGGAAAACCAACGTGGAATATGATCTTCCCTAGGGTCCTGTCGCCCTGCGTGGCGTCGGTTCCGTGGGAGCAGAGATCCCTCTCCCCGCGGCAATCGTGTGAACTTCTCCTCCTTCCCTCCGGAGCACCTGTAAATGTGACTGCTCCTTTCCTCTCCTGCTGGAGAACTCTCTAACTGTTGTGTTGGCTCCTGACTCCCCCTGCTGGCCGCACCTAACCCCTCCCAGGTCCTAAGCTAGTGGGACTGGGGCCCCTGTTGAGAGCATCCTATAAATGCTTCCTCTGTCGGCGACCCCTTTATTACCCGACCCTAGCCCAGTCCCCAGTGGGAACAGGGCAACCTGTTGTGTATTGAGTGTGTAATGTGGTGAAACCGGGACTGACCTCCTCAGGATCCGGGTTTAGCATTGCACCCAATGTTGGGTTCAATACTCTGTGGCAACTGAAGCCTCAGGGGTGCCACAAATTCACTCCTGGCGCAGGCTGCGGGTTCTCATCCCGTGCACGGTGCCTGACTGGCTGTGGCGCATGCACGGTGGCTGGGGTGACGCGTCCCTTGCTGCCATGCATGCTCCCCCTGAGCTGGCGTCGTTGCTGCTGACTGTCCCAGTACTGCGCCGGGAACGCCTGCACACATTACGGTGCCACCTTCCCGTGCTCCTGCGCATGCGCATATGTGACTTTAAAAAGAAAAAGGGGAAGAGCGAGAAAAGGAAAAAAAATGTTAAGGACTAAAACAGGCCCTGTTTGGTGCACTAGTTAATACCCACCCCCTGAAGAAGCGGCGAAACATACTGTGCAGCCACCTCTCCCTCCTGACAAGCCCCGCTCTGGGGGGTTTACTCATTATTTTGCTGATTTCTGACCACTTGTATTATATATGCAATTTATTGTAATGATTTTGAGTAGAAACGGTCTGTGCTTTACTATTATTCTAAATGATATATGTGCAGAGCAAAAAGGATCTGTTACAACTGGCCATATTGTGTTGGTAGTAATTATATCATATACTTCGTGCACCATTGCCATTCTGCGCTTTCTTATGTTCCTGCCAGAAGTAGCCATAGTGAATGGTTTATGCATTACTGACAAAGCTGAGTGATACCTTATTGTTTCCCATTCATATACACACGGGACTGGGGGGCTACGGGTCACCGGGACACTATCACCATCTGAACTCTGGATATGCAATAACACTTTATTTTGTAATTTTTAATGTTATAATAAAGTTTGTAATTTTGCACAAGAATATATCTACTATAATACTGCCCCCTATGTACTAGAATATAACTACTATAATACTGCCCCCTATGTACTAGAATATAACTACTATAATACTGCCCCCTATGTACAAGAATATAACTACTATAATACTGCTCCTATGTACAAGAATATAACTACTATAATACTGCCCCTATGTACAAGAATATAACTACTATAATACTGCCCCTATGTACAAGAATATAACTACTATAATACTGCCTTCTATGTACAAGAATATAACTACTATAATACTGCCCCTATGTACAAGAATATAATTACTATAATACTGCCCCCTATGTACAAGAATATAACTACTATAATACTGCCCCTATGTACAAGAATATAACTACTATAATACTGCCTTCTATGTACAAGAATATAACTACTATAATACTGCCCCTATGTACAAGAATATAGCTACTATAATACTGCCTTCTATGTACAAGAATATAACTACTATAATACTGCCCCCTATGTACAAGAATATAACTACTATAATACTGCCCCTATGTACAAGAATATAATTACTATAATACTGCCCCTATGTACAAGAATATAACTACTATAATACTGCCCCCTATGTACAAGAATATAACTACTATAATACTGCCTTCTATGTACAAGAATATAACTACTATAATACTGCCCCTATGTACAAGAATATAACTACTATAATACTGCTCCTATGTACAAGAATATAACTACTATAATACTGCCCCTATGTACAAGAATATAACTACTATAATACTGCCCCTATGTACAAGAATATAACTACTATAATACTGCCTTCTATGTACAAGAATATAACTACTATAATACTGCTCCCTATGTACAAGAATATAACTACTATAATACTGCCCCTATTTACAGGAATATAACTACTATAATACTGCCCCTATGTACAAGAATATAGCTACTATAATACTGCCCCTATGTACAAGAATATAACTACTATAATACTGCCCCTATGTACAAGAATATAACTACTATAATACTGCCTTCTATGTACAAGAATATAACTACTATAATACTGCTCCCTATGTACAAGAATATAACTACTATAATACTGCCCCCTATGTACAAGAATATAACTACTATAATACTGCCTCTATGTACAAGAATATAACTACTATAATACTGCTCCCTATGTACAAGAATATAACTACTATAATACTGCCCTATGTACAAGAATATAATTACTATAATACTGCCTTCTATGTACAAGAATATAACTACTATAATACTGCCCCTATGTACAAGAATATAACTACTATAATACTGCTCCCTATGTACAAGAATATAACTACTATAATACTGCCCCCTATGTACAAGAATATAACTACTATAATACTGCCTCTATGTACAAGAATATAACTACTATAATACTGCTCCCTATGTACAAGAATATAACTACTATAATACTGCCCTATGTACAAGAATATAACTACTATAATACTGCCTTCTATGTACAAGAATATAACTACTATAATACTGCCCCTATGTACAAGAATGTAACTACTATAATACTGCCTTCTATGTACAAGAATATAACTACTATAATACTGCCCCTATGTACAAGAATATAGCTACTATAATACTGCCCCTATGTACAAGAATATAACTACTATAATACTGCCTTCTATGTACAAGAATATAACTACTATAATACTGACCCTATGTACAAGAATATAACTACTATAATACTGCCCCCTATGTACAAGAATATAACTACTATAATACTGCCCCTATGTACAAGAATATAATTACTATAATACTGACCCTATGTACAAGAATATAACTACTATAATACTGCTCCCTATGTACAAGAATATAACTACTATAATACTGCCCCTATGTACAAGAATATAACTACTATAATACTGCTCCTATGTACAAGAATATACCTACTATAATACTGCCCCCTATGTACAAGAATATAACTACTATAATACTGCCCCCTATGTACAAGAATATAACTACTATAATACTGCTCCTATGTACAAGAATATAACTACTATAATACTGCCCCTTATGTACAAGAATATAACTACTATAATACTGCCCCTATGTACAGGAATATAACTACTATAATACTGCCCCCTATGTACAAGAATATAACTACTATAATACTGCCCCCCATGTACAAGAATATAGCTACTATAATACTGCCCCTATGTACAAGAATATAACTACTAGAATACTGCCCCCTATGTACAAGAATATAACTACTATAATACTGCCCCCTATGTACAAAAATATAACTGCTATAATACTGCCCCTATGTACAAGAATATAGCTACTATAATACTGCCCCCTATGTACAAGAATATAACTACTATAATACTGCTCCTATGTACAAGAATATAACTACTATAATACTGCCCCCTATGTACAAGAATATATCAGTCAGTCAATCCCTGTATATGGGGCGCTTTGCATCAGTCCCTATGTATAGGGTTTTCTCTGTCAGACCCTGTGTATGGGGTGCTCTCCGTCAGTCCCTGTGTATGGGGTGCTCTCCGTCAGTCCCTGTGTACGGGTCGCTCTCCGTCAGTCCCAGTGTATGGATCGCTCTTCGTCAGTCCCTGTGTACGGGGCGCTCTTCGTCAGTCCCGGTGTACGGGGCGCTCTCTGTCAGTTCCGGTGTACGGGGCGCTCTCTGTCAGTCCCGGTGTACGGGGCGCTCTCTGTCAGTCCCTGTGTATGGGGCGCTCTTCGTCAGTCCTCGTGTGTGGATCGCTCTTCGTCAGTCCTGGTGTATGGATCGCTCTTCGTCACTCCCGGTGTATGGATCGCTCTTCGTCAGTCCCGGTGTACGGGGCGCTCTTCGTCAGTCCTGGTGTATGGATCGCTCTTCGTCAGTCCCGGTGTACGGGGCGCTCTTCGTCAGTCCCGGTGTATGGATCGCTCTCCATCAGTCCCTGTGTATGGATCTCTCTTCGTCAGTCCCGGTGTACGGGGCACTCTTCGTCAGTCCCGGTGTATGGATCGCTCTCCATCAGTCCCTGTGTATGGATCTCTCTTCGTCAGTCCCGGTGTACGGGGCGCTCTTCGTCAGTCCTGGTGTATGGATCGCTCTTCGTCAGTCCTGGTGTATGGATCGCTCTGTCAGTCCCGGTGTATGGATCGCTCACCGTCAGTCCCTGTGTATGGAGCACTCTCCGTCAGTCCCGGTGTACGGGGCGCTCTTCGTCAGTCCCGGTGTATGGATCGCTCTCCGTCAGTCCCTGTGTATGGATCTCTCTTCGTCAGTCCCTATGTACGGGGCGCTCTTCGTCAGTCCTGGTGTATGGATCGCTCTTCGTCAGTCCTGGTGTATGGATCGCTCTGTCAGTCCCGGTGTATGGATCGCTCACCGTCAGTCCCTGTGTATGGAGTACTCTTCGTCAGTCCCGGTGTACGGGGCACTCTTCGTCAGTCCCGGTGTATGGATCGCTCTTCGTCAGTCCTGGTGTATGGATCGCTCTTCGTCAGTCCTGGTGTACGGATCGCTCTCCGTCAGTCCCGGTGTACGGGGCGCTCTCCGTCAGTCCTGGTGTACGGGGCGCTCTCCGTCAGTCCCGGTGTACGGGGCGCTCTTCGTCAGTCCCTGTGTACGGGGCGCTCTTCGTCAGTCCTGGTGTATGGATCGCTCTTCGTCAGTCCCTGTGTACGGGACGCTCTTCGTCAGTCCCTGTGTATGGATCGCTATTCGTCAGTCCCGGTGTACGGGACGCTCTTCGTCAGTCCCTGTGTATGGATCGCTCTTCGTCAGTCCCGGTGTATGGATCGCTCTCTGTCAGTCTCTGTGTATGGATCGCTCTCTGTCAGTCCCTGTGTATGGATCGCTCTCCGTCAGTCCCTGTGTATGGATCGCTCTCTGTCAGTCCCTGTGTATGGATCGCTCTTCGTCAGTCCCTGTGTACGGGTCGCTCTCCGTCAGTCCCTGTGTATGGGGCGCTCTCCGTCAGTCCCGGTGTACGGGTCGCTCTTCGTCAGTCCCGGTGTATGGAGCACTCTCCGTCAGTCCCGGTGTACGGGGCGCTCTTCGTCAGTCCCGGTGTACGGGGCGCTCTCTGTCAGTCCCGGTGTACGGGGCGCTCTTCGTCAGTCCCGGTGTATGGGCGCTCTTCGTCAGTCCCTGTGTATGGGGTGCTCTTCGTCAGTCCCCCTGTATGGATCGCTCTCCATCAGTTCCGGTGTACGGGGCGCTCTCCGTCAGTCCCGGTGTACGGGGCGCTCTTCGTCAGTCCCGGTGTATGGGGCGCTCTTCGTCAGTCCCGGTGTATGGATAGCTCTCCGTCAGTCCCGGTGTACGGGGCGCTCTTCGTCAGTCCCGGTGTATGGATCGCTCTCCGTCAGTCCCGGTGTACGGGGCGCTCTCCGTCAGTCCTGGTGTACGGGGCGCTCTCCGTCAGTCCCGGTGTACGGGGCGCTCTTCGTCAGTCCCTGTGTACGGGGCGCTCTTCGTCAGTCCTGGTGTATGGATCGCTCTTCGTCAGTCCCTGTGTACGGGACGCTCTTCGTCAGTCCCTGTGTATGGATCGCTCTTCGTCAGTCCCGGTGTACGGGACGCTCTTCGTCAGTCCCTGTGTATGGATCGCTCTTCGTCAGTCCCGGTGTATGGATCGCTCTCTGTCAGTCTCTGTGTATGGATCGCTCTCTATCAGTCCCTGTGTATGGATCGCTCTCCGTCAGTCTCTGTGTATGGATCGCTCTCTGTCAGTCCCGGTGTATGGATCGCTCTCTGTCAGTCCCTGTGTATGGATCGCTCTCTGTCAGTCTCTGTGTATGGATCGCTCTCTGTCAGTCCCGGTGTATGGATCGCTCTCTGTCAGTCTCTGTGTATGGATCGCTCTCTGTCAGTCCCTGTGTATGGATCGCTCTCCGTCAGTCCCTGTGTATGGATCGCTCTCTGTCAGTCCCTGTGTATGGATCGCTCTTCGTCAGTCCCTGTGTACGGGTCGCTCTCCGTCAGTCCCTGTGTATGGGGCGCTCTCCGTCAGTCCCGGTGTACGGGTCGCTCTTTGTCAGTCCCGGTGTATGGAGCACTCTCCGTCAGTCCCGGTGTACGGGGCGCTCTTCGTCAGTCCCGGTGTACGGGGCGCTCTCTGTCAGTCCCGGTGTACGGGGCGCTCTTCGTCAGTCCCGGTGTATGGGGCGCTCTTCGTCAGTCCCTGTGTATGGGGTGCTCTTCGTCAGTCCCCCTGTATGGATCGCTCTTCGTCAGTCCTGGTGTACGGATCGCTCTCCGTCAGTTCCGGTGTACGGGGCGCTCTCCGTCAGTCCCGGTGTACGGGGCGCTCTTCGTCAGTCCCGGTGTATGGATCGCTCTCCGTCAGTCCCGGTGTACGGGGCGCTCTCCGTCAGTCCTGGTGTACGGGGCGCTCTCCGTCAGTCCCGGTGTACGGGGCGCTCTTCGTCAGTCCCTGTGTACGGGGCGCTCTTCGTCAGTCCTGGTGTATGGATCGCTCTTCGTCAGTCCCTGTGTACGGGACGCTCTTCGTCAGTCCCTGTGTATGGATCGCTCTTCGTCAGTCCCTGTGTACGGGACGCTCTTCGTCAGTCCCTGTGTATGGATCGCTCTTCGTCAGTCCCGGTGTACGGGACGCTCTTCGTCAGTCCCTGTGTATGGATCGCTCTCTGTCAGTCCCTGTGTATGGATCGCTCTCCGTCAGTCTCTGTGTATGGATCGCTCTCTGTCAGTCCCGGTGTATGGATCGCTCTCTGTCAGTCCCTGTGTATGGATCGCTCTCTGTCAGTCTCTGTGTATGGATCGCTCTCTGTCAGTCCCGGTGTATGGATCGCTCTCTGTCAGTCTCTGTGTATGGATCGCTCTCTGTCAGTCCCTGTGTATGGATCGCTCTCCGTCAGTCCCTGTGTATGGATCGCTCTCTGTCAGTCCCTGTGTATGGATCGCTCTTCGTCAGTCCCTGTGTACGGGTCGCTCTCCGTCAGTCCCTGTGTATGGGGCGCTCTCCGTCAGTCCCTGTGTATGGATCGCTCTCTGTCAGTCCCTGTGTATGGATCGCTCTTCGTCAGTCCCGGTGTATGGATCGCTCTTCGTCAGTCCCTGTGTATGGGGCGCTCTCCGTCAGTCCCGGTGTACGGGTCGCTCTTCGTCAGTCCCGGTGTATGGAGCACTCTCCGTCAGTCCCGGTGTACAGGGCGCTCTTCGTCAGTCCCGGTGTACGGGGCGCTCTCTGTCAGTCCCGGTGTACGGGGCGCTCTTCGTCAGTCCCGGTGTATGGGGCGCTCTTCGTCAGTCCCTGTGTATGGATCGCTCTTCGTCAGTCCCGGTGTATGGGGCGCTCTTCGTCAGTCCCCCTGTATGGATCGCTCTTCGTCAGTCCTGGTGTACGGATCGCTCTCCGTCAGTTCCGGTGTACGGGGCGCTCTCCGTCAGTCCCGGTGTACGGGGCGCTCTTCGTCAGTCCCGGTGTATGGGGCGCTCTTCGTCAGTCCCGGTGTATGGATCGCTCTCCGTCAGTCCCGGTGTACGGGGCGCTCTTCGTCAGTCCCGGTGTATGGATCGCTCTCCGTCAGTCCCGGTGTACGGGGCGCTCTTCGTCAGTCCCGGTGTATGGGGCGCTCTCCGTGAGTCCCGGTGTACGGGTCGCTCTCCGTCAGTCCCGGTGTACGGGGAGCTCTTCGTCAGTCCCGGTGTACGGGGCGCTCTCCGTCAGTCCCTGTGTATGGATCGCTCTTCGTCAGTCCCTGTGTATGGATCGCTCTTCGTCAGTCCCTGTGTATGGATCGCTCTTCGTCAGTCCCTGTGTATGGGGCGCTCTTCGTCAGTCCCGGTGTACGGGGAGCTCTCCGTCAGTCCCGGTGTACGGGGCGCTCTTCGTCAGTCCCGGTGTACGGGTCGCTCTTCGTCAGTCCCGGTGTATGGAGCACTCTCCGTCAGTCCCTGTGTACGGGGCGCTCTCCTTCAGTCCCTGTGTATGGATCACTCTTCGTCAGTCCCTGTGTACGGGTCGCTCTTCGTCAGTCCCGGTGTATGGAGCACTCTCCGTCAGTCCCGGTGTACGGGTCGCTCTCCGTCAGTCCCTGTGTATGGATCACTCTTCGTCAGTCCCTGTGTATGGATCGCTCTCTGACCTGTAAATCTGAGGTGGTTGATTACAGCTTTGTTCTCGAGGACCTGCCCCGTTCTTCTTTTTTCCTGAAACCGCAGTCGTCTGTTTCTGCTGAGCCCGGACATTTGGGATCATTTGAGGAACGTCCCGCTGTGTTTTACTTTTGGCTCGTGGAGAAGCGTCTGCTCAGCAGCCCCCAAACCTCAAGTATGTGAACAAAGATCCAAATCCTCCACCTCAGTATTTCTAGAAGATATATTTAGCTCTTGTGCAGAAAACAACTGGAAGGGGCCGAGCCGCGGTGTGTGAAAAATACGGGGTTTTTGGCCGGATCCTCCAACGCTGATGGGCTCAGTCTGACGGCCCCCGACGTCTCCACATGTAACACGTCCTAGAACCTTCATACTCAATGCTACCAGTATTTTTCTTGGATCAGCGGCAGTTTGGGGTCTTATAGAAATGTCTATCGTCTTAAAGGGGTTATCTGAAGAAGAAGGGGGGCTTGACTTCCAACATTGAGAACTTCTCCTCCCAGGGACGGAGAGGACAAGACACTGCGTCGCGAAAATAAAGTCTCATGATCAAATACCGGTTTTTATTCTTTGACTTTCTCGAAAACTTTGCACATTTCCAGTTTTTGTTTTCAGTAAAAACATATAAAACATACAAAATCTCGGCATTTTCTACAAATAACTATAAATATTATTAAATATAACTAAAAAATAGACTCTGAAGAAAAGCTCTTATGGGTGGATCCGGCCGGTTGGAGGACATTCCCCGCAGAAGAGTGATCATACACATTGCAAAACTACTGATCGGCCCCTCTAAACCCCCACCAGGTATGTATGTGTTCTTTATGGGGACAGGGGAGTAAGCCGCCTCCCGAAACACCTGGAATAAAAGGATCAAGCACTAATATTCAATAGGTCCTATCCTTCCCCTCCCCCCCCACCATAATCAAATTGGGAGGAGGCACATACTCGCCCTAATCGTTGGATTGGGAAGACTTTGGTATGTTTGTATCTATGTATCCAGCTCCTATGCAGCTTTTATGTGTCTCTATGGTAACAGACTACAAACAAATCCTGTAGTCAGGGGTTTACAACCTTCCACCTGTGTCCTCTATTGTCTCTATAGGGCATATAGAGAGGAATCGGAGGGGAGCAGGATAAGAAATTATCGAGGAGGGTGAGTAAAGTGGGGTTTGGGTTTTTTTATAATAAAATACAGTCAGGCATCAGGATTTTCTGAAAGGTGACAACCGCGTTACACGGGTCACTCCTTCTCAAGAAAAAAACTTTCAATTGGCCAGTGTTTCCAACTCTTAAAGGGGATTTCCAGTTTCAGGAAACTCCTGTCCATCAACTGCAGTTTGTTTGTTTTTTTGTTAAAAAAATGAATCACAGTTTGTTTTTAAAAACACAAACTGCAGTCCGTTGTACAGAAGTGTTCCTGAACCACAGAACCACCATTATTGGTGGATGCCTTATTGACATCTCTGACACATTTGTTCAGACGCTCATCCCCCTTGCCACAGCTGGATTGTGGGGTGCCTTTTTGTTCCTTACTGGAAGGGCTCACTTAAAATGAACAAAAAATTTTTTGAAAAATTAAAAACCTAAAAATTTGAATCTTCTCCTTTTAACCCCATTGAAAACCTACTTTGGACACATCATACGATCACTGGAGAAGGACATCTTGCTCTGAAGAATAGAAAGAACAAAGCGAAGAGGAGGACCAGCAGCTCGATGGCTTGGTACTATCAAGATATTAGCGGAGAAGACCCTGGTGGACCTATCTAGGTGGAGAAGACTCTTGTGGACCTATCTATACAGAGAAGACCCTGGTGGACCTATCTAGGTGGAGAAGACCCTGGTGGACCTATCTATATAGAGAAGACCCTGGTTGACCCATCTAGGTGGAGAAGACCCTGGCGGACCCATCTAGGTGGAGAAAACCCTGGCGGACCTATATAAATGGATAAGACCCTGGTGGACCTATCTAGATGGATAAGACCCTGGTGGACGTATCTAGGCGGAGAAGACTCTGGTGGATGTATATAGGCGGAGAAGACTCTGGTGGACATATCTAGACGGAGAACACCCTGGTGGACCTATCTATACAGTGAAGACCCTGGTGGACTCATCTAGGTGGAGAAAACCCTGGTGGACCTATCTAGATGGATAAGACCCTGGTGGACGTATCTGGGTGGAGAAGACCCTGGTGGACCTATGTAGGCGGAGAAGAGCCTGGTGGACCTATCTTGGCGGAGAAGACCCTGGTGGACCTATCTACCTGGAGAAGACCCTGGTGGACCTAGCTAGGTGGAGAAGACCCTGGTGGACCTATCTCAGACGACAAGATCCTTGTGGAGCTATTTAACCTGCATAAGATTGGTATTCCTACAGAGCGTTCACCCATCAAGTCACCGTGGCTCGAGATTCGAGCTAAAGGCCAGTAAAAAAATTAAAAAAGTATAAAAAGAGAAAAAAAGCATAAACTGTATTGCACCACCACATCCACAAAAGTCTGACCTATTAAAATATAAGGAAATAAGGAAAATGCTGAAATGAAGAAAAAAAATAAAGCTCCAGATGATTGCTTTTTTTGTTGCAAAAAAGAGGGGATCAAAACATCTTTTATACCCAAAATGATATCAATAAAAACTACAGCTCGCCACGCGAAAAACAAGCCCTCACACAGCTTTATCAACAGAAAAGAAGAGGAAAAAAAGCAAATACTGTATACTACCACCACAGCCGCCAAAGTCTGATCTCTTAAAGTGTAAGAAAATAAGGAAAATGCTGTAAAAAACAACAATCTCCAGAACTACAGGTTTTTAGTAGGTAGCTGCACCTTCCCCAAAAAATTCAAGAAAGGGGGATTAAACACATCCTGTATACCTAAAATCGTATCAATAAAAAACTGCAGCTCGCCACACACAAAAAACAAGCCCTCCTGGACAAAAACCCCCTCATGTTGACAAAAACAGAAGAAGAAAAATCAAAAAGTTTAAAAATGAATAGTTGCAGTCAAGGTTAATGGTGGCTCTGTCCAATACAAAGGAGAGCTTACTTGGTGACCACCCCCTAAGTTGGAGAACATTTTGATAGGTGTTACCAATCCTTAAGGTGGGAGCCATATTGATATGGGTGAAATAAGGAGGAAGACTCTAAACTGTGAGCTTTTGTTATATATTGATAACCCTATAACGGTTCTGAACGTAGGATTGTTCGATTTGGCCAGAAATGGGTGGATCACTTCTAATGTAATGTCCTACAATGTGCAACCTGAATCTTCAGGGCCCAGGTCAGAAAATATTTAGTAGGGTCCACCCAACCTCCACGTTTGCAGAACTTCCAGTATCCGGGAGCTCGCGTCCATTCAATACAAACATTGACAGTCTCAAGGTGACCAGCAGTGCATTACCTAAGTTCAAGATAGACCAGTCCACGGTGAAGGAAATTGATGAAGATTTAGATAGTTCGATTCTTGGAAAGATTCACATTGGCTCAAGGGCCATCGTTACGATTCCGATTGTCACGTCTAAGACATTCTTAGACCGTTGATTGCCATTTCCCATCAGTTGCCTATTGTATCAGAGGTAGCGCTGAGTCAGTCGCGTATTAGTACCAACAGCAAGTTGACTGCTCAACTTTTAATATCCTCGTCAATAATCAGTCTGAAGAAGGCATGTCAGGAGTGCAGAGGCTATAAAGTGCTTGTCGAGGCTACTGGTGCAGTGTTATCATCGATGACATGTTATCCAGGCACATTAATTTAAAGCAAAAACATCTTCAACTTTGTGCATAGAAAAATACGCTAACCCCACAAGTCTTCTGTGCGCTTATCATCTGACTGTGGCCACCGAACCATTAGATGCCCTCATCGGAAACTGGCGAGCATCTAACAGATCTTTGTACTGCAGCTCCGGAGTTACCATTCGTACACAACGAGTCCGAATCTCGGGAGGGAGATCTTTCCGAACAGCCCAACCTAGGATCTTCTCCTGCCCAAACTGGAAAGGCTTAATGGCTTCTTCTTTAATTTGTTCTGCCCCTACAGGCTCCGAACCCTCAAGACAAAGTTTAGCCAAGTACCGTCTCCTTTCTTTCAACTTTTTGACCTCATCATCCATCTTTTGCCTACCAAAACGTTCCACCTTATCCCAGAACGTACGGTTAAAGTAAGAGTAGAGGTACCAATCTAGAGTATTCCACGCCCTCAGTCTGTTAATTTCTCCACGTTCAAGCGGTCTTGAGGTGCTACGACTGTTCAGTTTGAAGGTCACTACATCATCAAGGTGCCAACACAACTCATCCTTCAGGAGAATCACTGATTCGTCAAAGTGTTCGGCAAGAAGAACCAAGTGGAAAGCGTCCTCCACCGCTCGGATTCCAGCTTTCGCGTAAGTTTCCGTAAATGGAACATCAGAGTTAAACCCGAGGTCAAACCATAATGGGTTGCGGGCATAGTGGTTGGATCTCTCACCTTGTCTATAGTACTGAGATGGGTGAGAAATAAATGCTTTGAAGCTTGGTGCTTTCTTAAAGGCTGACGACACCGCACGATAATAGGAAAAAGATGACTCGGCCATGGTGGCTGGGTCCCGAAGAATGGTGAAGTAGAAAGAGTCTGGAGGCATCACTTTCCGAACCTGTGAAATAAATTACATTTTAATTAAAAAAATGGAAAATTAGGCTAATTACCTACAACATGTAACAGGATGACTCCACCTATTTTGGTCTTACAGACAGTGGTCACCTACCACCACCCTGGAGGAGGCAAGGACCCTAGTGGAGGAACTAAGATAGGAACTGAGGATAATCGCTAGGTCGGTAGGCGAGCTTAAGGAGTTAAGACCATAGAATAGACCTCTAGTTTTGTTTAGACTTGGTCCTCTACACTACCAAGCTGTGTCGAGTCTCGGGAAGTTGTACGCAGCAATAGCCGGAGGGTCCGACAGTACGGAGTGGTTCTGGCCACTGTCAATCGGATGAAATCTAATGGCGGCGCTCGGTCCACTTGAGTCCACAGGCCCTAGTGAAATTTACGCTCCTCTGAAGAATACAATCCTTTATACATGGGCGCACGGTGACGGAGAACAGATGCAGTCTCAAGTTATACAGCATGTAGGAATGTATGAGGCTTGAATCATCGGGACGGCATCTTAGGGGGGGGCAGTGTGTAAACTTCTGTTACACCTCAGTGACTTTAGAAATGTGTTTGTTAGAGAAGAAGTCCAGAATCTAATATATAAAGCTGAGTGTGTGTGTGTGTGGGCATGTGTGTGTGTGGGCATGTGTGTGTGTTTGTGTGTGTGTGTGTGTGTGTGTATATGTGTGTGTGTGTGTGTATGTATGTGTGTGTGTGTGTGTGTGTGTATGTCCACTAAAGGAATCTGCACTGTCTCATTTACAATCACAAAATTTTGCACAGTCGCCCCATGTGACTCAGGGAACTTCATAGACTATGTTTTGAGAAGAAAATTTAACACCGCGCTTTACAGTTACTCTCCAAAAAACCTGCTTACATTAAAGTCAATGGAGCTGGGAGCTACAGGTCATTAATAGGAGCTGTGATTGGTTTTTATAGGAACGAAGGACATTGTTAGTATAAGAAGCTTATGTGTGAGGTAATATGATATCTGTGGAGAGGTCGATAGAGAGAGACAGACAGAGAAAGAGGCAGACAGGGAAAGAGACAGACAGAGAGACAGACAGGGAAAAAAGGTAGACAGACATGAAAACACATACAGGGAAAGAGACAGAGGCAGACAGTGAAAGAGACAGACAGGTAACGAGACAGACAGGTAAAGAGACAGACAGTGAAAGAGACAGACAGAAAAAGAGACAGACAGGGAAAGAGAGACACAGAGACAGACAGGGAAAGACATACAGGGAAAGAGACAGAGGCAGACAGTGAAAGAGACAGACAGGTAAAGAGACAGACAGGGAAAGAGACAGACGGAAAGAGACAGACAGAAAAAGAGACAGACAGGGAAAGAGAGACACAGAGACAGACAGGGAAAAAGACAGACAGGGAAAGAGAGACACGGACAGGCAGACAGGGAAAGAGACAGACAGAGACAGACAGGGAAAGAGACTGAGACAGGGAAAGAGACAGATAGTGAAAGAGACAGACAAGGAAAGGCAGACAGGGAAAGAAACAGACAGATATAGACAGACAGGGAAAAAGACAGAGACAAACAGAAAGAGACAGACAGGGAAAGAGACAGACAGAGGCAGACAGGGAAAGAGACAGAGAGAGACAGAGAAATAGACAGACAGACACACAGAGACAGACATACAGACCGGCATCTTGCAAGGCGCTATCACTGTACAGTGCCACTTTTTCACCTGGTGGGGAGTTTTTGTATAACATTTTTTTTAAGATGTTTTCCTTTTCCCAATGCCTTGAATAGCATACATACCAATTTTCAGTCAATTCTGTCCACTGGGTCAGTCTGCACCCGGCTCCAAACACCTTAGGTTATTTTATAGCCACTTTGTATATTCTACATAGCAATGATTCATCCAGATTTCATATATTCAGTGTTTGCATGCATCTTAGTCCCACAGAGTTCATTTTATTCTTCCGTATATACACACTGCATATATATATATATATATATATATATATATATGTATATGTATATATATATATGTGTATATGTATATATATGTATATGTATATATATATATGTGTATATGTATATATGTGTATATGTATATATATGTATATGTATATATATGTATATGTATATATATATATATATATATATGTATATGTATATATATATATGTATATGTATATGTATATATATATGTATATGTATATATATATATATATATATATGTATATGTATATATATATATATATATATATATATATATGTATATGTATATATATATATATATATGTATATGTATATATATATATATATATATATATATGTATATATATATATATATATATATGTATATGTATATATATATATATATATGTATATGTATATGTATATATATATATGTATATGTATATATATATATATATATGTGTATATGTATATATATGTATATGTATATATATATATATATGTGTATATGTATATATATATATATATATATACGTATATATATATATATATATGTGTGTATATATATATATGTATATGTGTATATATATACATATATATATATATATTTGTATAGATATCGATATATATACATACAGATTTGCATTTGAAGCATATGGACACCTTAAGGGATATTTTTTTTGTCTCTCGAACTCTCAAGTGCATGTATTTTGGGATAGGATATCTATTTTTTGCAGTTTGGTATCATTACATTTTGCACATTTGCTTCTTACGTGCTCTTTCTTTCCCTGCACATTTTTGGTTGCAAGCTAAGCTAAGTTAAGTGAGAATTTGTCAGTGAGCTCCATCTCTTTTTTTTTTTTCCGTCTTTTTTTAAACTCTGTGTTCACTTATGACCACAGATCGCATCAAAGTCAAGCTGAACGTTGATGGTATTGCTGAGAGGAGCTCAGAAGCACTCTCTGTGAGAACTAGCTCACTGATTGATTCTCAGTTAACTCATTCTTCAGCCAGTAAGAAACCAAAGAGCCTGAAAAAGCCAAACTGTAAAATGTTTAATGGAACCCAATTGCAGAAAAATATTTGCAAGCGGTTTCCATACACTTTGTAGGTTTTCCATGGCGAGGCCACCGCTGCTCTTTATAAAAGGAATGTTCTGTAACAGATTCTGAATTGATGATTTTTCCTTAGATTTGTGCATTGCTCGTGCACTCTCCTGGCACCGGCTGACACCGCTGATAATGATGTTCTGTAACATGTAAATATCTTGTAAGATATACAGTATCTGATGAGAACATATGTAGGAGTAGCTGCACATCAAAGGCTGAGCAATGCTTGTAATGCCAGTCAGCTGCTGGTAAAGCCAACATGGCTAATATCAAGAAGGCTTTTTCACTGACAGCAGGAATTTTCTGAAGATCTGTAATAAGTGCAATAGTATATATCATTGGCCAGTCAACTAATGTATACGGGGGCTTCCCAACTCTACCCCTACGGAAGATGTCATGGAAAAGGAGGATTGTGCGGTTGCATTTGAACATGTTCAATCCTTATGTTCTCAGGGCTGAAAAGCCACCATCAATGGCAATGGTTCGTTACCCTCTCCCCATTGAGAACAGAAGCACGCTTGGTCGAGCAGGAATCAATGTTTTTGGCAGGGTCGGAAGAGATAGAAGTCAACTGAATGAACATTTGGCATTCAGGTAAATTGCCACCAAGTGTCATGGCTGCATCTGATGCTGTTTACATTACAGATCCTGACATTTCACCCTATGGTTTCTCTGGTGTTTCTGAGCTACACAGGCAGGTTCTGGCGTCGACCAGCTGTGGACCAGGTTCTGGCGTCGACCAGCTGTGGACCAGGTTCTGGCGTCGGCCAGCTGTGGACCAGAATCTGATGTCGACCAGCTGTGGACCAGATTCTGATGTCGACCAGCTGTGGACCAGAATCTGATGTCGACCAGCTGTGGACCAGATTCTGATGTCAACCAGCTGTGGACCAGATTCTAGCTTTAACCAGCTGTAGACCAGATTCTGGCATCAACCAGCTGTGGACCAGATTCTGATGTCTACCAGCTGTGGACCAGGTCCTGGCTTCAACCAGCTGTGGACCAGATTCTGATGTCTACCAGCTGTGGACCAGGTCCTGGCTTCAACCAGCTGTGGACCAGATTCTGGCATTGACCAGCTGTGGACCAGATTCTGATGTCGACCAGCTGTGGACCAGGTTCTGCCTTCAACCAGCTGTGGACCAGATTCTGATGTCGACCAGCTGTGGACCAGGTTCTGGCTTCAACCAGCTGTGGACCAGGTTCTGGCTTCAACCAGCTGTGGACCAGGTTCTGGCTTCAACCAGCTGTGGACCAGATTCTGGCGTCGACCAGCTGTGGACCAGATTCTGGTGTCGACCAGCTGTGGACCAGGTTCTGGCTTCAACCAGCTGTGGACGAGGTTCTCGTGTCGACCAGCTGTGGACCAGGTTCTGGCTTCAACCAGCTGTGGACCAGATTCTGATGTCGACCAGCTGTGGACCAGGTTCTGGCTTCAACCAGCTGTGGACCAGGTTCTGGCTTCAACCAGCTGTGGACCAGGTTCTGATGTCGACCAGTCGTGGACCAGGTTCTGGTTTCAACAAGCTGTGGACCAGGTTCTGGTTTCAACCATCTGTGGACCAGGTTCTGGCTTCAACCAGCTGTGGACCAGGTTCTGGATTCAACCAGCTGTGGACCAGATTCTGATGTTGACCAGTTGTGGACCAGATTCTGACGTCGACCAGCTGTGGACCAGATTCTGATATTTACCAGCTGTGGACCAGTTTCTGGCTTCAACCAGCTGTGGACGAGGTTCTCGTGTCGACCAGCTGTGGACCAGGTTCTGGCTTCAACCAGCTGTGGACCAGGTTCTGGTGTCGACCAGCTGTGGACCAGGTTCTGGCATCTACTAGCTGTGGACCATGCTCTGGCGTCAACCAGCTGTGGCCTAGGTTCTGGCGTCAACCAGCTGTGGACCAGGTTCTGGTGTCAATCAGCTGTGGGCTCATTCATGATCAGGCTAGCAAGAGCTAACCTCTGCTAGCCTGCTGGTTACCTCTGGGATCAAATGTTGTTGGATGCCTATCGCATTGGCTCACTTCCTATTTAATATGGTGGAATCTGTCTTCCCATGCTGACTATAGTTTATTGCTGTGTTGGTCTGTGTGCTGTTGTGTCCAGTCCTGTTGGTGATTGAATTGCTTTGTGCTTGGAGTTGTTGTGGAATTCTCTCGTCTTGTTGTTTCCTCCCTTTTCTTATTTTCCTCCTTTGCTCTTATTGTCTTATTCCTCTGTGTGAGTGTGCTGTGAGATAAGGAGTTTTGGTTTCCCCTGTCTGTTTCTGTTGACTTTATCACCCTGGCCCCAGCCCTCCCCAGGGATGGTTGGAGAGAGGTGGTAAAAGATCAGAGCTTGTCAGGAGCAGGGCCAGGAAGGCGGCTCAGACATCCTCACCTTCAGAGGTAACTCTGAGATCAGGGATAGCATGAGGGCCAGACTAGGAGCTGCTATCCTCTGCTTTGTCCCTATGACATAACTAATGTGAATAGCTGGTCTAAAAAAACCCACATATTTTTATTTCTTCAATCTTTGATTTCCTGTAAGACAATAGGAGCCGAGAGCAATGCTTGCAATGCCAGTAAGCTGCATGTAAAGGCAGGGAGAAATATGTAAGCTTGTGTGGTTTTTTTTTGTGAGGGGCTGGAGATGACCTCTACATGGTAATGACGGCTTATCACAAGACATAGATGTTACCTCGGGGTAATTGAAGCGCATATGGTGGCACATGATGTTGTAGTGTGGTCGGGAGGAAGCGTTGTATCCTTTCACTCTCTGAGACTGGAAGGAATTCGGATAGTTGAATTGATACTTGTAGGGAAGAGCGAAAATTAAACCGTTCCGGTCACCATAGCGATGCAGGAGGTTCAGTATGGTGCTCCCCGCCGTCTTGTGCGTCTTCAGGAACATGACGTGCCGCTTCGGCTGGCAGGTCCGGTGGGAAGGCTGAGGCACCGTTACAAGGCGTAGAGGAGAGATTTGGGGAGACCTAAGGATATGGAAAGACTACATTACATTGCAGTAACGTTTAGCAACTCGAGTCACAGCCCTAAACCCCTGTGTGACACCCATAGGGAAGTCTCCTGTGTGGGTGCATTGTGTGGTCCACGTTGTGTTATCCACAATTAGTCTCTTCCGCTCACCAGAGATTGTTTTCTACCATCCAGAGCATATTCTCCCCTGAGAAAAACACCCTTCTGGATAACTATTGTAGCGCTGTGTCCCTGCACTCCTCGCTCTCTCTCCCTGCAGGGACGCGCTGTCACTCACCACCACAGCCGGCTGTCACTCACCGCCTCAGCCGGCTCCCTTCATGTTGCCCGGCGTCCCTGTGCTCCTCCTTGTGGGTGCCTCCTCCTTCCCCCTCCCGGAGTCTGAGCGTGTGTCACAGGTCCTCCCAGAGTGCTCCTGAAGCATGCGCCGCTGCCCTCCTGTTAAAGGGCCAGAGCGCCACTGCTAGGAAGTGCCTATCAGCCTATCGCTGAGAGGCACTGGGTATTTAAGGCACGCTCCCACTAGGGGAGGTGCCTGTTCAACACCTTAAGTTCTGTTAGTCAGTTGTGTTCTGTTTAGTT
Source organism: Anomaloglossus baeobatrachus (assembly GCF_048569485.1). NCBI lineage: Eukaryota > Metazoa > Chordata > Amphibia > Anura > Aromobatidae > Anomaloglossus > Anomaloglossus baeobatrachus. Next base: position 674,862,908 of record NC_134356.1, on the reverse strand, counting down.
AGTTGTCAGGTTACCTGCCTGTCCTGTCCTGTTTGCTTGCCCTGTCCATCCTGTTCCTGCCTGTCCTGTTTGCTTGCCCTGTCCATCCTGTTCCTGCCTGTCCATCCTGTTCCTGCCTGTTCTGTCCTGTTTGCTTGCCCTGTCCATCCTGTTCCTGCCTGTCCATCCTGTTCCTGCCTGTTCTGTCCTGTTTGCTTGCCCTGTCCATCTTGTTCCTGCCTGTCCTGTCCTGTTTGCTTGCCCTGTCCATCCTGTTCCTGCCTGTCCTGTTTGCTTGCCCTGTCCATCCTGTCCCTGCCTGTCCATCCTGTTCCTGCCTGTCCTGTCCTGTTTGCTTGCCCTGTCCATCCTGTTCCTGCCTGTCCTGTCCTGTTTGCTTGCCCTGTCCATCCTGTTCCTGCCTGTCCTTTCTTGTTTGCTTGCCCTGTCCATCCTGTTCCTGCCTGTCCTGTCCTGTTTGCTTGCCCTGTCCATCCTGTTCCTGCATGTCCTGTCCTGTTTGCTTGCCCTGTCCATCCTGTTCCTGCCTGTCCTGTCCTGTTTGCTTGCCCTGTCCATCCTTTTCCTGCCTGTCCTGTCCTGTTTGCTTGCCCTGTCCATCCTTTTCCTGCCTGTCCTGTTTGCTTGCCCTGTCCATACTGTTCCTACCTGTCCTGTCCTGTTTGCTTGCCCTGTCCATCCTGTTCCTGCCTGTCCTGTTTGCTTGCCCTGTCCATCCTGTTCCTGCCTGTCCTGTTTGCTTGCCCTGTCCATCCTGTTCCTGCCTTTTATCTGGTCCCAGCCCGTCCTGCCCTGTTGGCATGCAGTTCCAGTCGTGTACCTGGTCCCAGGACATTCTGCCCTTTTGACACCTGGTCCCAGTGCTGTTTCTATCTGTACCTGGTCCCAGTCCGTCCTGCCCTGTCCATCCGGTTCCTGCCTGTGCCTGGTCCTAGCCTGTCCTGCCCTGTTGGCATGCAGTTCCAGTCGTGTACCTGGTCACAGTATGTTCTGCCCTGTTGGCACTAGCTGCCTGTACCTGGTCCCAGCCAGTCCTGCCTTGTTGATACTGGTGACTGTGTCCGGCCTGACCTTGCCAGCTGCCTTGCCAGTGATTCTGCCTGTCCGTCCTGCCTGTGCTGTCTGCCTTGAGCCACCCTGGTGGTCCCTGTCTACACTTGAGACTCAGCCTTGTTTGCTCCTGTGTTCGCCCCTGCCCTGGGGTCAGCTGCCACAGTCCAGACTTTACCCTACGAAAGGGCAGGCACAGGGGAGCCCCCTGTTCTGTTACAGGACTATGCGCCAGCCACCATAAGAGCATTTGGCACTTTATTAGACTTGCAGCATCTTGCCTTGCTCATTAGTCTATACAGTGCCTTGCGAAAGTATTCACCCCCCTTGAATTTTTCAACCTTTTCCCACATTTCAAGGTTCAAGCATAAAGATTATAATGTTATATTTTATGGTGAAGAATCAGCATCAAGTGGGACACAATTGTGAAGTTGAACGATATTTATTGCTTATTTTAAATATTTGTAAAAAAAATAAATAACTGAAAATTGGGGCGTGCAATATTATTCATCCCCTGTAAGTTAATACTTTGTAGCGCCCCCTTTTGCTGCGATTACAGCTGCAGTCTCTTGGGGTATGTATCTATCAGTTTTGCACATCGAGAGTCTGAAATTCTCGCCCGTTCTTTGTAAACAGCTGGAGCTGAGTGAGGTTGGGTGGAGGCGTTTGTGAACAGCAGTTTTCAGCTCTTTCCACATATTTTCGATTGGGTTCAGGTCTGGGCTGTGACTTGGCCATTCTAACACCTGGATGCGTTTATTTGTGAACCATTCCATTGCAGATTTTGCTTTATGTTTGGGATCATTGTCTTGTTGGAAGATAAATCTCCGTCCCAGTCTCAGGTCTTTTGCAGACTCCAACAGGTTTTCTTCAAGAATGGTCCTGTATTTGTCTCCATCCATCTTCCCATCAATTTTAACCATCTTCCCTGTCCCTGCTGAAGAAAAGCCCAAACCATGATGCTGCCACCACCATGTTTGACAGTGGGGATGGTGTGTTCTGGGCTGTGTTGCTTTTATGCCAAACATATCGTTTGGCATTGTGCCCAAATAGTTTGATTTTGGTTTCATCTGAGCAGAGCACCTTCTTCCACATGTTTGGTGTCTCCCAGGTGGCTTGTGGCGAACTTTAAACAACACTTTTTATGGATGTCTTTGAAAAATGGCTTTCTTCTTGCCACTCTGCCATAAAGGCCAGATTTGTGCAGTGTATGACTGATTGTTGTCCTATGGACAGACTCTCCCATCTCAGCTGTAGATCTCTGCAGATCATCCAGAGTGATCATGGGCCTCTTGGCTGCATCTCTGATCAGTCTTCTCCTTGTGTGAGATGACAGTTTGGATGGACGGCCGGGTCTTGGTAGATTTGCAGTGGTATGAGACTCCTTCCATTTCAATATGATCGCTTGCACGGTGCTCCTTGGGATGTTTTAGTTTTAGAAATCTTTTTGTAACCAAATCCGGCTTTAAACTTCTCCACAACAGTATCACGGACCTGCCTGTTGTGTTCCTTGGTCTTCATGATGCTCTCTGTGCTTTACACAGAACCCTGAGACTATCACAGAGCGGGGGCATTTATACGGAGACTTGATCACACACAGGGGCTTATATTTATCATCATCAGTCATTTAGGACAACATTGGATCATTCAGAGATTCTCAATCAACTTCTGGAGTGAGTTTGCTGCACTGAAAGTAAAGGGGATGAATAATATTGCACGCCACAATTTTCAGTTATTAATTTTTTTTAACAAGTTTAAAATAAGCAATAAATTTCCTTCCTCTTCACAATTGTGTCACTTGTTGTTGATTCTTCACCAGAACATTAACATTTTTATCTTTATGTTTGAAGCCTGAAATGTGGGAAAAGGTTGAAAAATTCAAGGGGTTGAATACTTTCACAAGGCCCTGTATGTAACTAAGCAGTGAGGTATTTACTCTTGCGCTAAATATATCATGTGCTGCTGTGTTCTGTTTTATGATTGTCCTTCCGCCTTTATGTGTGCCAATAATTTTTGCATCTAATAAATGTACTGAAATTGCACAGACCTATGTCCTCTTGTATGTATACTTTATTACGAGTGTGTGCTGGTGGTCAGGTGACCATATCTTGGTACCTTTCCACAACGATGCTATGTATTGCTTCTTGGAGATATTTCTATTTAATCAGTAACTGTTTCTGATGCCTCTTGTGTCTACCCTGTCTGCTATGTTTCTCCTACTTCTTACATGTTCTATGTCTTCCCTCCCTCCTGTGTCTGTCCTCCCTCCTGTGTCTCTCCTGCTTCCTGTGTCTCTCCTCCCTCCTGTGTCTCTCCTCCCTCCTGTGTCTCTCCTCCCTCCTGTGTCTCTCCTGCCTCCTGTGTCTCTCCTGCCTCCTGTGTCTCTCCTCCCTCCTGTGTCTCTCCTCCCTCCTGTGTCTCTCCTCCCTCCTGTGTCTCTCCTGCCTCCTGTGTCTCTCCTCCCTCCTGTGTCTCTCCTCCCTCCTGTGTCTCTCCTCCCTCCTGTGTCTCTCCTGCCTCCTGTGTCTCTCCTGCCTCCTGTGTCTCTCCTGCCTCCTGTGTCTCTCCTCCCTCCTGTGTCTGTCCTCCCTCCTGTGTCTCTCCTGCTTCCTGTGTCTCTCCTCCCTCCTGTGTCTCTCCTGCTTCCTGTGTCTCTCCTGCTTCCTGTGTCTCTCCTGCCTCCTGTGTCTCTCCTCCCTCCTGTGTCTCTCCTGCTTCCTGTGTCTCTCCTCCCTCCTGTGTCTCTCCTCCCTCCTGTGTCTCTCCTCCCTCCTGTGTCTCACCTCCCTCCTGTGTCTCTCCTGCTTCCTGTGTCTCTCCTCCCTCCTGTGTCTCTCCTCCCTCCTGTGTCTCTCCTCCCTCCTGTGTCTCTCCTGCTTCCTGTGTCTCTCCTCCCTCCTGTGTCTCTCCTCCCTCCTGTGTCTCTCCTGCCTCCTGTGTCTCTCCTGCTTCCTGTGTCTCTCCTCCCTCCTGTGTCTCTCCTCCCTCCTGTGTCTCTCCTGCTTCCTGTGTCTCTCCTGCTTCCTGTGTCTCTCCTGCCTCCTGTGTCTCTCCTGTCTCCTGTGTCTCTCCTCCCTCCTGTGTCTCTCCTCCCTCCTGTGTCTCTCCTCCCTCCTGTGGCTCTCCTCCCTCCTGTGGCTCTCCTCCCTCCTGAGTCTCTCCTCCCTCCTGTGTCTCTCCTGCTTCCTGTGTCTCTCCTGCCTCCTGTGTCTCTCCTGCCTCCTGTGTCTCTCCTGCCTCCTGTGTCTCTCCTCCCTCCTGTGTCTCTCCTCCCTCCTGTGTCTCTCCTACCTCCTGTGTCTCTCCTGCTTCCTGTGTCTCTCCTGCTTCCTGTGTCTCTCCTGCCTCCTGTGTCTCTCCTGTCTCATGTGTCTCTCCTCCCTCCTGTGTCTCTCCTCCCTCCTGTGTCTCTCCTCCCTCCTGTGTCTCTCCTGCCTCCTGTGTCTCTCCTGCCTCCTGTGTCTCTCCTGCCTCCTGTGTCTCTCCTGCCTCCTGTGTCTCTCCTGCCTCCTGTGTCTCTCCTGCCTCCTGTGTCTCTCCTGCCTCCTGTGTCTTCTGCCTCCTGTGTCTCTCCTGCCTCCTGTGTCTCTCCTGCTGCCTGCGTCTCTCCTGCCGCCTGCTTCTCTCCTGCCTCCTGCTTCTCTCCTGCCTCCTGTGTCTCTCCTTCCTCCTGTGTCTCTCCTGCCTCCTGTGTCTCTCCTTCCTCTTGTATCTATCCTTCCTGTGTCTCTCCTCCCTCCTGTGTCTCTCCTGCTTCCTGTGTCTCTCCTGCCTCCTGTGTCTCTCCTGCTTCCTGTGTCTCTCCTCCCTCCTGTGTCTCTCCTCCCTCCTGTGTCTCTCCTGCTTCCTGTGTCTCTCCTGCTTCCTGTGTCTCTCCTGCCTCCTGTGTCTCTCCTGTCTCCTGTGTCTCTCCTCCCTCCTGTGTCTCTCCTCCCTCCTGTGGCTCTCCTCCCTCCTGTGTCTCTCCTCCCTCCTGAGTCTCTCCTCCCTCCTGTGTCTCTCCTGCTTCCTGTGTCTCTCCTGCCTCCTGTGTCTCTCCTGCCTCCTGTGTCTCTCCTCCCTCCTGTGTCTCTCCTCCCTCCTGTGTCTCTCCTACCTCCTGTGTCTCTCCTGCTTCCTGTGTCTCTCCTGCTTCCTGTGTCTCTCCTGCTTCCTGTGTCTCTCCTGCCTCCTGTGTCTCTCCTGTCTCATGTGTCTCTCCTCCCTCCTGTGTCTCTCCTCCCTCCTGTGTCTCTCCTCCCTCCTGTGTCTCTCCTGCCTCCTGTGTCTCTCCTCCCTCCTGTGTCTCTCCTGCCTCCTGTGTCTCTCTTGCCTCCTGTGTCTCTCCTGCCTCCTGTGTCTCTCCTCCCTCCTGTGTCTCTCCTCCCTCCTGTGTCTCTCCTCCCTCCTGTGTCTCTCCTCCCTCCTGTGTCTCTTCTCCCTCCTGTGTCTCTCCTCCCTCCTGTGTCTCTCCTCCCTCCTGTGTCTCTCCTGTGTCTCTCCTCCCTCCTGTGTCTATCTTGTGTCTCTCCTCCCTCCTGTGTCTCTCCTCCCTCCTGTGTCTCTCCTCCCTCCTGTGTCTCTCCTGCTTCCTGTGTCTCTCCTACCTCCTGTGTCTCTCCTGCCTCCTGTGTCTCTCCTCCCTCCTGTGTCTCTCCTCCCTCCTGTGTCTCTCCTGCCTCCTGTGTCTCTCCTCCCTCCTGTGTCTCTCATCCCTCTTGTGTCTCTCCTGCCTCCTGTGTCTCTCCTCCCTCCTGTGTCTCTCCTCCCTCCTGTGTCTCTCCTCGCTCCTGTGTCTCTCCTCCCTCCTGTGTCTCTCCTCCCTCCTGTGTCTCTCCTGTCTCCTGTGTCTCTCCTCCCTCCTGTGTCTCTCCTGCCTCCTGTGTCTCTCCTGCCTCCTGTGTCTCTCCTCCCTCCTGTGTCTCTCCTCCCTCCTGTGTCTCTCCTCCTTCCTGTGTCTCTCCTCCCTCCTGTGTCTCTCCTCCCTCCTGTGTCTCTCCTCCCTCCTGTGTCTCTCCTCCCTCCTGTGTCTCTCCTCCCTCCTGTGTCTCTCCTCCCTCCTGTGTCTCTCCTCCCTCCTGTGTCTCTCCTGCCTCCTGTGTCTCTCCTCCCTCCTGTGTCTCTCCTCCCTCCTGTGTCTCTCCTGCCTCCTGTGTCTCTCCTCCCTCCTGTGTCTCTCCTCCCTCCTGTGTCTCTCCTGCCTCCTGTGTCTCTCCTCTCTCCTGTGTCTCTCCTGCCTCCTGTGTCTCTCCTGCCTCCTGTGTCTCTCCTCCCTCCTGTCTCTCCTCCCTCCTGTGTCTCTCCTGTCTCCTGTGTCTCTCCTCCCTCCTGTGTCTCTCCTGTCTCCTGTGTCTCTCCTGCCTCCTGTGTCTCTCCTGCCTCCTGTGTCTCTCCTGCCTCCTGTGTCTCTCCTCCCTCCTGTGTCTCTCCTCCCTCCTGTGTCTCTCCTGCCTCCTGTGTCTCTCCTCCCTCCTGTGTCTCTCCTCCCTCCTGTGTCTCTCCTTCCTCCTGTGTCTCTCCTCCCTCCTGTGTCTCTCCTCCCTCCTGTGTCTCTCCTCCCTCCTGTGTCTCTCCTTCCTCCTGTGTCTCTCCTCCCTCCTGTGTCTCTCCTCCCTCCTGTGTCTCTCCTTCCTCCTGTGTCTCTCCTCCCTCCTGTGTCTCTCCTCCCTCCTGTGTCTCTCCTCCCTCCTGTGTCTCTCCTCCCTCCTGTGTCTCTCCTCCCTCCTGTGTCTCTCCTGCTTCCTGTGTCTCTCCTGCCTCCTGTGTCTCTCCTCCCTCCTGTGTCTCTCCTGCTTCCTGTGTCTCTCCTGCCTCCTGTGTCTCTCCTGCCTCCTGTGTCTCTCCTGCTTCCTGTGTCTCTCCTGCTTCCTGTGTCTCTCCTGCTTCCTGTGTCTCTCCTGCTTCCTGTGTCTCTCCTCCCTCCTGTGTTTCTCCTCCCTCCTGTGTCTCTCCTCCCTCCTGTGTCTCTCCTCCCTCCTGTGTCTCTCCTCCCTCCTGTGTCTCTCCTGCCTCCTGTGTCTCTCCTGCCTCCTGTGTCTCTCCTGCCTCCTGTGTCTCTCCTGTTGTCTGTGTCTCTCCTGCTTCCTGTGTCTCTCCTGCTTCCTGTGTCTCTCCTGCTTCCTGTGTCTCTCCTGCTTCCTGTGTCTCTCCTGCTTCCTGTGTCTCTCCTGCCTCCTGTGTTTCTCCTGCTTCCTGTGTCTCTCCTGCCTCCTGTGTCTCTCCTCCCTCCTGTGTCTCTCCTCCCTCCTGTGTCTCTCCTCCCTCCTGTGTCTCTCCTGCCTCCTGTGTCTCTCCTCCCTCCTGTGTCTCTCCTCCCTCCTGTGTCTCTCCTCCCTCCTGTGTCTCTCCTCCCTCCTGTGTCTCTCCTGCCTCCTGTGTCTCTCGTGCGTCTCTCCTGCCTCCTGTGTCTCTCCTGTTGTCTGTGTCTCTCCTGCTTCCTGTGTCTCTCCTGCTTCCTGTGTCTCTCCTGCTTCCTGTGTCTCTCCTGCTTCCTGTGTCTCTCCTGCTTCCTGTGTCTCTCCTCCTTCCTGTGTCTCTCCTGCTTCCTGTGTCTCTCCTGCCTCCTTTGTTTCTCCTGCTTCCTGTGTCTCTCCTGCCTCCTGTGTCTCTCCTCCCTCCTGTGTCTCTCCTGCCTCCTGTGTCTCTCCTCCCTCCTGTGTTTCTCCTCCCTCCTGTGTTTCTCCTCCCTCCTGGGTCTCTCCTCCCTCCTGTGTCTCTCCTGCCTCCTGTGTCTCTCCTCCCTCCTGTGTCTCTCCTGCCTCCTGTGTCTTTCCTGCGTCTCTCCTGCCTCCTCTGTCTCTCCTGCCTCCTGTGTCTCTCCTGCTTCCTGTGTCTCTCCTGCCTCCTGTGTCTCTCCTCCCTCCTGTGTCTCTCCTCCCTCCTGTGTCTCTCCTGCTTCCTGTGTCTCTCCTGCCTCCTGTGTCTCTCCTGCCTCCTGTGTCTCTCCTGCCTCCTGTGTCTCTCCTCCCTCCTGTGTCTCTCCTCCCTCCTGTGTCTCTCCTCCCTCCTGTGTCTCTCCTCCCTCCTGTGTGTCTCCTCCCTCCTGTGTCTCTCCTGCTTCCTGTGTCTCTCCTGCCTCCTGTGTCTCTCCTCCCTCCTGTGTCTCTCCTGCTTCCTGTGTCTCTCCTCCCTCCTGTGCCTCTCCTACTTCCTGTGTCTCTCCTCCCTCCTGTGTCTCTCCTCCCTCCTGTGTCTCTCCTCCCTCCTGTGTCTCTCCTCCCTCCTGTGTCTCTCCTCCCTTCTGTGTCTCTCCTGCCTCCTGTGTCTCTCCTGCCTCCTGTGTCTCTCCTGCCTCCTGTGTCTCTCCTCCCTCCTGTGTCTCTCCTCCCTCCTGTGTCTCTCCTGCCTCGTGTGTCTCTCCTCCCTCCTGTGTCTCTCCTCCCTCCTGTGTCTCTCCTCCCTCCTGTGTCTCTCCTCCCTCCTGTGTCTCTCCTCCCTCCTGTGTCTCTCCTGTGTCTCTCCTCCCTCCTGTGTCTCTCCTGTGTCTCTCCTCCCTCCTGTGTCTCTCCTCCCTCCTGTGTCTCTCCTCCCTCCTGTGTCTCTCCTGCTTCCTGTGTCTCTCCTGCCTCCTGTGTCTCTCCTGCCTCCTGTGTCTCTCCTCCCTCCTGTGTCTCTCCTCCCTCCTGTGTCTCTCCTGCCTCGAGTGTCTCTCCTCCCTCCTGTGTCTCTCATCCCTCCTGTGTCTCTCCTGCCTCCTGTGTCTCTCCTCCCTCCTGTGTCTCTCCTCCCTCCTGTGTCTCTCCTCCCTCCTGTGTCTCTCCTCCCTCCTGTGTCTCTCCTGTCTCCTGTGTCTCTCCTCCCTCCTGTGTCTCTCCTGCCTCCTGTGTCTCTCCTCCTTCCTGTGTCTCTCCTCCCTCCTGTGTCTCTCCTCCCTCCTGTGTCTCTCCTCCCTCCTGTGTCTCTCCTCCCTCCTGTGTCTCTCCTCCCTCCTGTCTCTCCTGTCTCCTGTGTCTCTCCTCCCTCCTGTGTCTCTCCTGCCTCCTGTGTCTCTCCTCCCTCCTGTGTCTCTCCTCCCTCCTGTGTCTCTCCTGCCTCCTGTGTCTCTCCTCCCTCCTGTGTCTCTCCTCCCTCCTGTGTCTCTCCTGCCTCCTGTGTCTCTCCTCCCTCCTGTGTCTCTCCTCCCTCCTGTGTCTCTCCTGCCTCCTGTGTCTCTCCTCCCTCCTGTGTCTCTCCTGCCTCCTGTGTCTCTCCTCCCTCCTGTGTCTCTCCTCCCTCCTGTGTCTCTCCTCCCTCCTGTGTCTCTCCTGTCTCCTGTGTCTCTCCTCCCTCCTGTGTCTCTCCTGTCTCCTGTGTCTCTCCTCCCTCCTGTGTCTCTCCTGCCTCCTGTGTCTCTCCTCCCTCCTGTGTCTCTCCTGCCTCCTGTGTCTCTCCTCCCTCCTGTGTCTCTCCTCCCTCCTGTGTCTCTCCTTCCTCCTGTGTCTCTCCTCCCTCCTGTGTCTCTCCTTCCTCCTGTGTCTCTCCTTCCTCCTGTGTCTCTCCTCCCTCCTGTGTCTCTCCTCCCTCCTGTGTCTCTCCTCCCTCCTGTGTCTCTCCTCCCTCCTGTGTCTCTCCTCCCTCCTGTGTCTCTCCTCCCTCCTGTGTCTCTCCTCCCTCCTGTGTCTCTCCTCCCTCCTGTGTCTCTCCTCCCTCCTGTGTCTCTCCTGCCTCCTTTGTTTCTCCTGCTTCCTGTGTCTCTCCTGCCTCCTGTGTCTCTCCTCCCTCCTGTGTCTCTCCTCCCTCCTGTGTCTCTCCTGCCTCCTGTGTCTCTCCTCCCTCCTGTGTCTCTCCTCCCTCCTGTGTCTCTCCTCCCTCCTGTGTCTCTCCTCCCTCCTGTGTCTCTCCTGCCTCCTGTGTCTCTCCTCCCTCCTGTGTCTCTCCTGCCTCCTATGTCTCTCGTGCGTCTCTCCTGCCTCCTGTGTCTCTCCTGCCTCCTGTGTCTCTCCTGCTTCCTGTGTCTCTCCTGCCTCCTGTGTCTCTCCTCCCTCCTGTGTCTCTCCTCCCTCCTGTGTCTCTCCTGCTTCCTGTGTCTTTCCTGCCTCCTGTGTCTCTCCTGCCTCCTGTGTCTCTCCTCCCTCCTGTGTCTCTCCTCCCTCCTGTGTCTCTCCTCCCTCCTGTGTCTCTCCTGCCTCCTTTGTTTCTCCTGCTTCCTGTGTCTCTCCTGCCTCCTGTGTCTCTCCTCCCTCCTGTGTCTCTCCTCCCTCCTGTGTCTCTCCTGCCTCCTGTGTCTCTCCTCCCTCCTGTGTCTCTCCTCCCTCCTGTGTCTCTCCTGCCTCCTGTGTCTCTCCTCCCTCCTGTGTCTCTCCTGCCTCCTGTGTCTCTCCTGCCTCCTGTGTCTCTCCTCCCTCCTGTGTCTCTCCTCCCTCCTGTGTCTCTCCTGTCTCCTGTGTCTCTCCTCCCTCCTGTGTCTCTCCTGTCTCCTGTGTCTCTCCTCCCTCCTGTGTCTCTCCTGCCTCCTGTGTCTCTCCTCCCTCCTGTGTCTCTCCTCCCTCCTGTGTCTCTCCTGCCTCCTGTGTCTCTCCTCCCTCCTGTGTCTCTCCTCCCTCCTGTGTCTCTCCTTCCTCCTGTGTCTCTCCTCCCTCCTGTGTCTCTCCTTCCTCCTGTGTCTCTCCTTCCTCCTGTGTCTCTCCTCCCTCCTGTGTCTCTCCTCCCTCCTGTGTCTCTCCTCCCTCCTGTGTCTCTCCTCCCTCCTGTGTCTCTCCTCCCTCCTGTGTCTCTCCTCCCTCCTGTGTCTCTCCTCCCTCCTGTGTCTCTCCTGCCTCCTTTGTTTCTCCTGCTTCCTGTGTCTCTCCTGCCTCCTGTGTCTCTCCTCCCTCCTGTGTCTCTCCTCCCTCCTGTGTCTCTCCAGCCTCCTGTGTCTCTCCTCCCTCCTGTGTCTCTCCTCCCTCCTGTGTCTCTCCTCCCTCCTGTGTCTCTCCTCCCTCCTGTGTCTCTCCTGCCTCCTGTGTCTCTCCTCCCTCCTGTGTCTCTCCTGCCTCCTGTGTCTCTCGTGCGTCTCTCCTGCCTCCTGTGTCTCTCCTGCCTCCTGTGTCTCTCCTGCTTCCTGTGTCTCTCCTGCCTCCTGTGTCTCTCCTCCCTCCTGTGTCTCTCCTCCCTCCTGTGTCTCTCCTGCTTCCTGTGTCTCTCCTGCCTCCTGTGTCTCTCCTGCCTCCTGTGTCTCTCCTCCCTCCTGTGTCTCTCCTCCCTCCTGTGTCTCTCCTCCCTCCTGTGTCTCTCCTGCTTCCTGTGTCTCTCCTGCCTCCTGTGTCTCTCCTCCCTCCTGTGTCTCTCCTGCTTCCTGTGTCTCTCCTCCCTCCTGTGTCTCTCCTACTTCCTGTGTCTCTCCTCCCTCCTGTGTCTCTCCTCCCTCCTGTGTCTCTCCTCCCTCCTGTGTCTCTCCTCCCTCCTGTGTCTCTCCTGCCTCCTGTGTCTCTCCTGCCTCCTGTGTCTCTCCTGCCTCCTGTGTCTCTCCTCCCTCCTGTGTCTCTCCTGCTTCCTGTGTCTCTCCTGCCTCCTGTGTCTCTCCTCCCTCCTGTGTCTCTCCTCCCTCCTGTGTCTCTCCTCCCTCCTGTGTCTCTCCTCCCTCCTGTGTCTCTCCTCCTTCCTGTGTCTCTCCTCCCTCCTGTGTCTCTCCTCCCTCCTGTGTCTCTCCTGCTTCCTGTGTCTCTCCTGCTTCCTGTGTCTCTCCTGCCTCCTGTGTCTCTCCTGCCTCCTGTGTCTCTCCTCCCTCCTGTGTCTCTCCTGCCTCCTGTGTCTCTCCTCCCTCCTGTGTCTCTCATCCCTCCTGTGTCTCTCCTCCCTCCTGTGTCTCTCCTCCCTCCTGTGTCTCTCCTCCCTCCTGTGTCTCTCCTGTCTCCTGTGTCTCTCCTCCCTCCTGTGTCTCTCCTGCCTCCTGTGTCTCTCCTGCCTCCTGTGTCTCCCTCCCTCCTGTGTCTCTCCTCCCTCCTGTGTCTCTCCTCCCTCCTGTGTCTCTCCTCCTTCCTGTGTCTCTCCTCCCTCCTGTGTCTCTCCTCCCTCCTGTGTCTCTCCTCCCTCCTGTGTCTCTCCTCCCTCCTGTGTCTCTCCTGTCTCCTGTGTCTCTTCTCCCTCCTGTGTCTCTCCTGCCTCCTGTGTCTCTCCTCCCTCCTGTGTCTCTCCTCCCTCCTGTGTCTCTCCTGCCTCCTGTGTCTCTCCTGCCTCCTGTGTCTCTCCTCCCTCCTGTGTCTCTCCTCCCTCCTGTGTCTCTCCTCCCTCCTGTGTCTCTCCTCCCTCCTGTGTCTCTCCTCCCTCCTGTGTCTCTCCTCCCTCCTGTGTCTCTCCTGCCTCCTGTGTCTCTCCTGCCTCCTGTGTCTCTCCTGCCTCCTGTGTCTCTCCTGCCTCCTGTGTCTCTCCTCCCTCCTGTGTCTCTCCTCCCTCCTGTGTCTCTCCTCCCTCCTGTGTCTCTCCTGTCTCCTGTGTCTCTCCTGTCTCCTGTGTCTCTCCTCCCTCCTGTGTCTCTCCTGCCTCCTTTGTCTCTCCTCCCTCCTGTGTCTCTCCTGCCTCCTGTGTCTCTCCTCCCTCCTGTGTCTCTCCTCCCTCCTGTGTCTCTCCTGCCTCCTGTGTCTCTCCTGCCTCCTGTTCTCTCCTCTCTCCTGTGTCTCTCCTCCCTCCTGTGTCTCTCCTCCCTCCTGTGTCTCTCCTCCCTCCTGTGTCTCTCCTCCCTCCTGTGTCTCTCCTCCCTCCTGTGTCTCTCCTCCCTCCTGTGTCTCTCCTGCCTCCTGTGTCTCTCCTGCCTCCTGTGTCTCTCCTGCCTCCTGTTCTCTCCTCTCTCCTGTGTCTCTCCTCCCTCCTGTGTCTCTCCTCCCTCCTGTGTCTCTCCTCCCTCCTGTGTCTCTCCTGCCTCCTGTGTCTCTCCTGCCTCCTGTGTCTCTCCTCTCTCCTGTGTCTCTCCTCCCTCCTGTGTGTCTCCTGCCTCCTGTGTGTCTCCTGCCTCCTGTGTGTCTTCTCCCTCCTGTGTCTCTCCTCCCTCGTGTCTCTTCTCCCTCCTGTGTCTCTCCTCCCTCCTGTGTCTCCTGCCTCCTGTGTGTCTCCTGCCTCCTGTTCTCTCCTCCCTCCTGTGTCTCTCCTCCCTCCTGTGTCTCTCCTCCCTCCTGTGTCTCTCCTCCCTCCTGTGTCTCTCCTGCCTCCTGTGTGTCTCCTGCCTCCTGTTCTCTCCTCTCTCCTGTGTCTCTCCTCCCTCCTGTGTCTCTCCTCCCTCCTGTGTCTCTCCTCCCTCCTGTGTCTTTCCTGCCTCCTGTGTGTCTCCTGCCTCCTGTGTCTCTCCTCCCTCCTGTGTCTCTCCTCCCTCCTGTGTCTCTCCTCCCTCCTGTGTCTCTCCTCCCTCCTGTGTCTCTCCTCTCTCCTGTGTCTCTCCTCTCTCCTGTGTCTCTCCTCCCTCCTGTGTGTCTCCTGCTTCCTGTGTCTCTCCTCTCTCCTGTGTCTCTCCTCCCTCCTGTGTCTCTCCTCCCTCCTGTGTCTCTCCTCCCTCCTGTGTCTCCTGCCTCCTGTGTGTCTCCTGCCTCCTGTGTGTCTTCTCCCTCCTGTGTCTCTCCTCTCTCCTGTGTCTCTCCTCTCTCCTGTGTCTCTCCTCTCTCCTGTGTCTCTCCTCCCTCCTGTGTCTCTCCTCCCTCCTGTGTCTCTCCTCCCTCCTGTGTCTCTCCTCCCTCCTGTCTCTCCTGCCTCCTGTGTGTCTCCTGCCTCCTGTGTGTCTTCTCCCTCCTGTGTCTCTCCTCTCTCCTGTGTCTCTCCTCTCTCCTGTGTCTCTCCTCCCTCCTGTGTCTCTCCTCCCTCCTGTGTCTCTCCTCTCTCCTGTGTCTCTTCTGCCTCCTGTGTGTCTCCTGCCTCCTGTGTCTCTCCTGTCTCCTGTGTCTCTCCTCCCTCCTGTGTCTCTCCTCTCTCCTGTGTCTCTCCTCTCTCCTGTGTCTCTCCTCTCTCCTGTGTCTCTCCTCCCTCCTGTGTCTCTCCTCCCTCCTGTGTCTCTCCTCCCTCCTGTCTCTCCTGCCTCCTGTGTGTCTTCTCCCTCCTGTGTCTCTCCTCTCTCCTGTGTCTCTCCTCTCTCCTGTGTCTCTCCTCCCTCCTGTGTCTCTCCTCCCTCCTGTGTCTCTCCTCTCTGCTGTGTCTCTTCTGCCTCCTGTGTGTCTCCTGCTTCCTGTGTCTCTCCTGTCTCCTGTGTCTCTCCTGTCTCCTGTGTCTCTCCTCCCTCCTGTGTCTCTCCTCCCTCCTGTGTCTCTCCTCCCTCCTGTGTCTCTCCTCCCTCCTGTGTCTCTCCTCCCTCCTGTGTCTCTCCTCCCTCCTGTGTCTCTCCTCCCTCCTGTGTCTCTCCTGCCTCCTGTGTCTCTCCTCCCTCCTGTGTCTTTCCTCTCTCCTGTGTCTCTCCTCCCTCCTGTGTCTCTTCTGCCTCCTGTGTCTCTCCTCCCTCCTGTGTCTCTCCTCTCTCCTGTGTCTCTCCTCTCTCCTGTGTCTCTCCTCCCTCCTGTGTCTCTCCTGCCTCCTGTGTCTCTCCTCCCTCCTGTGTCTCTCCTGCCTCCTGTGTCTCTCCTCCCTCCTGTGTCTCTTCTGCCTCCTGTGTGTCTCGTGCCACTTGTGTCTCTTTCCTGTGTCTCTCCTGTCTCCTGTGTCTCTCCTCCCTCCTGTGTCTCTTCTGCCTCCTGTGTGTCTCCTGCCTCCTGTGTCTCTCCTGTCTCCTGTGTCTCTCCTCCCTCCTGTGTCTCTCCTCCCTCCTGTGTCTCTCCTCCCTCCTGTGTCTCTCCTCCCTCCTGTGTCTCTTCTGCCTCCTGTGTCTCTCCTGCCTCCTGTGTCTCTCCTCCCTCCTGTGTCTCTCCTGCCTCCTGTGTCTCTCCTCCCTCCTGTGTCTCTTCTGCCTCCTGTGTGTCTCGTGCCACTTGTGTCTCTTTCCTGTGTCTCTCCTCCCTCCTGTGTCTCTTCTGCCTCCTGTGTGTCTCCTGCCTCCTGTGTCTCTCCTGTCTCCTGTGTCTCTCCTCCCTCCTGTGTCTCTTCTGCCTCCTGTGTGTCTCCTGCTTCCTGTGTCTCTCCTGTCTCCTGTGTCTCTCCTCCCTCCTGTGTCTCTCCTCCCTCCTGTGTCTCTCCTCCCTCCTGTGTCTCTCCTCCCTCCTGTGTCTCTTCTGCCTCCTGTGTCTCTCCTGCCTCCTGTGTCTCTCCTCCCTCCTGTGTCTCTCCTGCCTCCTGTGTCTCTCCTCCCTCCTGTGTCTCTTCTGCCTCCTGTGTGTCTCGTGCCACTTGTGTCTCTTTCCTGTGTCTCTCCTCCCTCCTGTGTCTCTTCTGCCTCCTGTGTGTCTCCTGCCTCCTGTGTCTCTCCTGTCTCCTGTGTCTCTCCTCCCTCCTGTGTCTCTTCTGCCTCCTGTGTGTCTCGTGCCACTTGTGTCTCTTTCCTGTGTCTCCCCTGTGTACTAGGAGAAACTGTGGAAGAAACAAGCGCAGAAATAGGGTCTTATCTGGTGGATAAGGAGATACACATGTAAAGACAGGCACTCACCTGTTACAGTTGTGACAGGCACAACTCCTATGCAAGCTTATAGGCAGATTAAGCAGTAGTGGTCAGCAGCAGCCCCGATGCAGAAATAGTGGATAACAAGATGGCTGAGAGAAAAACGGGTTAAATGCTGCGCTTTTATCCATCGGAATTGTGGTTTCTAGCGCAGCATTTAACCCGTTTTTCTCTCAGCCATCTTGTTATCCCCTGTGTACTATGAGAACATCACGCATACATAGTGTAGGGCGGGATGGAAGGTAAGGCAGATCACTTGGACAGGTCCAATCACGTTCACATGCTGTATACAGTGTAGGGAGGGATGGAAGGTAAGGCAGATCGCCTGGACAGGTCCAATCACGTACACATGCAGAAGTACAGTACAGAAGGACACTGATACACTTCCTTATAAATGACTGAATGTAACCACCGACTCCATAAATAATGGACTGTTCCCACCGTTTCTGTAAATCTGGGAACATTCCTCTGTAGAGGGTATAAATACCAGAAATGTAGAAAATATTTGAATCCTGAGAAGACGAGGTCCCATGGGGTTGTCTCCTCCGAGACCAGTGAGTTACAGGCGGTAAGATGTCCTCATATGGTGGCCACCAACATCCCCAGCCTGCGGCTCTGCAGATGATATATAACTACAACTCCCAGCATGCCCTGATAGCTGCAGTCACGCTATGAGCGATCTGGGTTTTGTCATATAATAAAGTTATTAAAATAGGGAGCGGCGTTGTTGTGGGAAAAACACATCCCGATTCCAACCCTAAACAATCCATTTAAGCTCAGTGACGTTAACAACATTGAGCGGACGGTCCGATCATCAATCACTCACCTCCTCGGAAAGTGGATGCCCAGAATCTGAATAGTAATTGCCACGGCCATAAGAACGATGAGGCCAAAACCCAGGATCTGTATCCGGCAGACTTGACTTAACCTCATTGTCCTGAAAGGAATGAAAAAGAACATAATGTCAGGTGTCATGATGAGTTTAGTTTTATAACTTAGATAAATCCCGTCTCCGTGCACACAAAGATACATAATATGGCTCTATCTGCAGCCACCACCAGGGGGAGCTCCCTGTATACAAAGATACATAATATGGCTCTATCTGCAGCTGCCACTAGGGGGAGCTGCCTGTATACAGGCACACATGATAAGATCCTGTCTGCAGCCACCACTAGGGGGAGCTCCCTGTATACAGAGACACATGATAAGATCCTGTCTGCAGCCACCACTAGGGGGAGCTCCCTGTATACAGAGATACATGATAAGATCCTGTCTGCAGCCACCACTAGGGGGAGCTCCCTGTATACAGAGACACATGATAAGATCCTGTCTGCAGCCACCACTAGGGGGAGCTCCCTGTATACAGAGATACATGATAAGATCCTGTCTGCAGCCACCACTAGGGGGAGCTCCCTGTATACAGAGATACATGATAAGATTCTGTCTGCAGCCACCACTAGGGGGAGCTCCCTGTATACAGAGATACATGATAAGATCCTGTCTGCAGCCACCACTAGGGGGAGCTCCCTGTATACAGAGATACATGATAAGATCCTGTCTGCAGCCACCACTAAGGGGAGCTCCCTGTATACAGAGACACATGATAAGATCCTGTGTGCAGCCACCACTAGAGGAAGCTCCCTGTATACAGAGATACATAATAAGATCCTGTCTGCAGCTACCACTAGGGGGAGTTCCCTGTATACAGAGATCCATGATAAGATCCTGTCTGCAGCCACCACTAGGGGGAGCTCCCTGTATACAGAGATACATGATAAGATCCTGTCTGCAGCCACCACTAGGGGGAGCTCCCTGTATACAGAGATACATGATAAGATTCTGTCTACAGCCACCACTAGGGGGAGCTCCCTGTATGCAGAGATACATAATAAGATCCTGTCTGCAGCCACCACTAGGGGGAGCTCCCTGTATACAGAGATACATGATAAGATCCTGTCTGCAGCCACCACTAGGGGGAGCTCCCTGTATGCAGAGATACATAATAAGATCCTGTCTGCAGCCACCACTAGGGGGAGCTCCCTGTATACAGAGATACATGATAAGATCCTGTCTACAGCCACCACTAGGGGGAGCTCCCTGTATACAGAGATACATGATAAGATCCTGTGTGCAGCCACCACTAGAGGAAGCTCCCTGTATACAGAGATACATAATAAGATCCTGTCTGCAGCTACCACTAGGGGGAGTTCCCTGTATACAGAGATACATGATAAGATCCTGTCTGCAGCCACCAAAAGGGCGAGCTCCCTGTATACAGAGATACATGATAAGATTCTGTCTGCAGCCACCACTAGGGGGATATCCCTGTATACAGAGACACATCATAAGATTCTGTCTGCAGCCACCACTAGGGGGAGCTCCTTGTATATAGAGATACATGATATGATTATCTCTGAAGCCACCACTAGAGGAAGCTCCCTGTATACAGAGATACATGATAAGATCCTGTCTGCAGCCACCACTAGGGGGAGCTCCCTGTATACCGAGATACATGGTAAGATTCTGTCTGCAGTCACCACTAGGGGGAGCTCCCTGTATACAGAGATACATGATAAGATTCTGTCTACAGCCACCACTAGGTGGAGCTCCTTGTATATAGAGATACATGATAAGATTATCTCTGAAGCCACCACTAGAGGGAGCTCCCTGTATACAGAGATACATGATAAGATTCTGTCTACAGCAACCACTAGGGGGAGCTCCCTGTATACAGAGATACATGACAAGATTCTGTCTGAAGCCACCACTAGGGGGAGCTCCTTGTATATAGAGATACATGATAAGATTATCTCTGAAGCCACCACTAGGGGGAGCTCCCTGTATACAGAGATACATGATAAGATTCTGTCTGCAGCCACCACTAGGGGGAGCTCCCTGTATACAGAGATACATGATAAGATCCTGTCTGCAGCCACCACTAGGGGGAGCTCCCTGTATATAAAGATACATGATAAGATCCTGTCTGCAGCCACCACTAGGGGGAGCTCCCTGTATACAGAGATACATAATAAGATCCTGTCTGCAGCCACCACTAGGGGGAGCTCCCTGTATACAGAGATAAATGATAAGATCCTGTCTGCAGCCACCACTAGGGGGAGCTCCTTGTATATAGAGATACATGATAAGATCCTGTCTACAGCCACCACTAGGGGGAGCTCCCTGTATACAGAGATAAATGATAAGATCCTGTCTGCAGCCACCACTAGGGGGAGCTCCTTGTATATAGAGATACATGATAAGATTATCTCTGAAGCCACCACTAGAGAGAGCTCCCTGTATACAGAGATACATGATAAGATTCTGTCTACAGCAACCACTAGGGGGAGCTCCCTGTATACAGAGATACATGATAAGATTCTGTCTACAGCCACCACTAGGTGGAGCTCCTTGTATATAGAGATACATGATAAGATTATCTCTGAAGCCACCACTAGAGGGAGCTCCCTGTATACAGAGATACATGATAAGATTCTGTCTACAGCAACCACTAGGGGGAGCTCCCTGTATACAGAGATACATGACAAGATTCTGTCTGAAGCCACCACTAGGGGGAGCTCCTTGTATATAGAGATACATGATAAGATTATCTCTGAAGCCACCACTAGGGGGAGCTCCCTGTATACAGAGATACATGATAAGATTCTGTCTGCAGCCACCACTAGGGGGAGCTCCCTGTATACAGAGATACATGATAAGATCCTGTCTGCAGCCACCACTAGGGGGAGCTCCCTGTATATAAAGATACATGATAAGATCCTGTCTGCAGCCACCACTAGGGGGAGCTCCCTGTATACAGAGATACATAATAAGATCCTGTCTGCAGCCACCACTAGGGGGAGCTCCCTGTATACAGAGATAAATGATAAGATCCTGTCTGCAGCCACCACTAGGGGGAGCTCCTTGTATATAGAGATACATGATAAGATCCTGTCTACAGCCACCACTAGGGGGAGCTCCCTGTATACAGAGATAAATGATAAGATCCTGTCTGCAGCCACCACTAGGGGGAGCTCCTTGTATATAGAGATACATGATAAGATTATCTCTGAAGCCACCACTAGAGAGAGCTCCCTGTATACAGAGATACATGATAAGATTCTGTCTACAGCAACCACTAGGGGGAGCTCCCTGTATACAGAGATACATGATAAGATCCTGTCTACAGAAACCACTAGGGGGAGCTCCCTGTATACAGAGATACATGATAAGATTCTGTCTACAGCAACCACTAGATGGAGCTCCCTGTATACAGAGATACATGATAAGATTCTGTCTACAGCCACCACTAGGGGGAGCTCCCTGTATACAGAGATACATGATAAGATTCTGTCTACAGCCACCACTAGGGGGAGCTCCCTGTATGCAGAGATACATAATAAGATCCTGTCTGCAGCCACCACTAGGGGGAGCTCCCTGTATACAGAGATACATGATAAGATCCTGTCTGCAGTCACCACTAGGGGGAGCTCCCTGTATACAGAGATACATGATAAAATCCTGTCTACAGCCACCACTAGGGGGAGCTCCCTGTATACAGATATACATGATAAGATCCTGCCTACAGCCACCACTAGGGGGAGCTCCCTGTATACAGAGATACATGATAAGATCCTGTCTACAGCAACCACTAGGGGGAGCTCCCTGTATACAGAGATACATGATAAGATTCTGTCTACAGCAACCACTAGAGGGAGCTCCCTGTATACAGAGATACATGATAAGATTCTGTCTACAGCAACCACTAGGGGGAGCTCCCTGTATACAGAGATACATGATAAGATTCTGTCTACAGCCACCACTAGGGGGAGCTCCCTGTATACAGAGATACATGATAAGATTCTGTCTACAGCCACCACTAGGGGGAGCTCCCTGTATACAGAGATACATGATAAGATTCTGTCTACAGCCACCACTAGGGGGAGCTCCCTGTATGCAGAGATGCATGATAAGATCCTGTCTGCAGCTACCACTAGGGGGAGCTCCTTGTATACAGAGATACATAATAAGATCCTGTCTGCAGCCACCACTAGGGGGAGCTCCCTGTATACAGAGATACATGATAAGATCCTGTCTACAGCCACCACTAGGGGGAGCTCCCTGTATACAGAGATACATGATAAGATCCTGTCTGCAGTCACCACTAGGGGGAGCTCCCTGTATACAGAGATACATGATAAGATACTGTCTGCAGCCACCACTAGGGGGAGCTCCCTGTATACAGAGATACATGATAAGATCCTGTCTGCAGTCACCACTAGGGGGAGCTCCTTGTATACAGAAATACATGATAAGATCCTGTCTGCAGTCACCACTAGGGGGAGCTCCCTGTATACAGAGATACATGATAAGATCCTGTCTACAGCCACCACTAGGGGGAGCTCCCTGTATACAGAGATACATGATAAGATCCTGTCTACAGCCACCACTAGGGGGAGCTCCCTGTATACAGATATACATGATAAGATCCTGTCTACAGCCACCACTAGGGGGAGCTCCCTGTATACAGAGATACATGATAAGATCCTGTCTGCAGCCACCACTAGGGGGAGCTCCCTGTATACAGAGATACATGATAAGATCCTGTCTACAGCCACCACTAGGGGGAGCTCCCTGTATACAGAGATACATGATAAGATCCTGTCTGCAGCCACCACTAGGGGGAGCTCCCTGTATACAGAGATACATGATAAGATCCTGTCTGCAGCCACCACTAGGGGGAGCTCCCTGTATACAGAGATACAGGATAAGATCCTGTCTGCAGCCACCACTAGGGGGAGCTCCCTGTATACAGAGACACATGATAAGATCATGTCTGCAGTCACCACTAGGGGGAGCTCCCTGTATACAGAGATACATGATAAGATCCTGTCTGCAGCCACCACTAGGGGGAGCTCCCTGTATACAGAGATACATGATAAGATCCTGTCTGCAGTCACCACTAGGGGGAGCTCCCTGTATACAACAATTTCAACTCTCTCCTCCGTCCTCCAGCTCCACCTCCCTCTCCTCTCATCTCAGGTGAAGACTTGGCCTCTTTCTTCAAGCAGAAAATTGATAACATCAGAGCAAACTTTGGCCTTTAATCCCTACAGCCCCTCATCATCGCTCCTCAGCCCTCTTCCTCCAAATCCAGCTTCTCCATGACAGAAGACAATCTTTCCACTCTACTCTCAAGATCACATCTCACCACCTGTGCACTTGACCCGCTCCCTTCCACCTCATCCTTTACCCATCTCTTCAACCTATCACTAACAACTGGTGTATTCCCCTCATGCTTTAAACATGCTTTGATCACACCCATCCTCAAAAAGCCCTCCCTTGACCCTTCCTCTGTGTGTAGCTATCGCCCCATATCACTTCTCCCCTATGCCTCAAAACTACTTGAACAGCATGTCCATCTTGAACTGTCTTCCCACTTCTCTTTCCGCTCCCTCTCGGCTACAATCTGGCTTCCGACCGCATCACTCCACTGATACTGCTCTAACTAAAGTGACCAATGGCCTACTAACTGCCAAAGCCTCTGTTCTCCTCCTGGACCTGTCTTCTGCCTTCGACACAGTAGACCACTCCCTCCTATTACAGATTAATCTCTGGGCATCACAGACTTGGCCTTATCTTGGATCTCATTATACCTATGTGGCGCCCTGGACAAGCCAGGGGCCACAGAGAACAACACCCACACACCCCACACTCTCGGTCAGGCACACCGAAGTCAGACACAAATCCTTGTTGCCTTCCTCCAGGGGCTGATGTTCTCACCAGGGAGTGGGCCAGGTGGTTGGCCCCGCCCACCGAGGAGTTCACAGTCCTGGAGGCGGGAAAAGTAGACAGATTAGGTTTGGAAGTGGAAGTGAGAGGAGTAAATTGGCAGTTAAGCAGCCTGAAGTTGGTCCGGGTGTGTGGCCCAGACGGATCAGCAAGGTTGGCAGACGGTGGTGACCGTCTGCAGGAGTGGCCTATCGGAGTCTACCGTAAGGACCGTGGACGGGCGGCGGCCCGGCGGTACCGGACCGGTACGCAAAGAGAAGCCAGCACCATAGTGATGTTTTTTAGGTTTTTTGCACCCAGTTCAGACATAGAATGGAGTTCCAAACGTTATTCGTTATTGTTAGTAGTTTTTCGTTTGTGAACCCTCCCCATACACACCTATTGCCAATCCACATTATACGCATATATAGCCTGGGTCTCAGCGTCCCATACACGGTAAGTTTTTTAACTGCATGAGAGGACACACACAAGCTAGGGACCCCAACGTAGAGAAATACTTTGGCGTAGTGTTGGGGCTCTTCTGCATTGATCAATTCAGTAGCTAAATTTCTCTTTATTCATATATTCATGGCAGTAATGCAGGTTCCATTTTTCACATTTCATTCTTACAAATAGCTATTGAATTTTTCATGTCAGTATTCACACAGCAGTTTCTGCTATTCCATGTATTCCCCTTCCATAGTCACTGGTGTACATACCTTATCTCCCCATAGTGATGTTTTTTAGGTTTTTTGCACCCAGTTCAGACATAGAATGGAGTTCCAAACGTTATTCCTTAATGTTAGTAGTTTTTCGTTTGTGAACCCTCCCCATACACACCTATTGCCAATCCATATAATACGCATATATAGCCTGGGTCTCAGCGTCCCATACACGGTAAGTTTTTTAACTGCATGAGAGGACACACACAAGCTAGGGACCCCAACGTAGAGAAATACTTTGGCGTAGTGTTGGGGCTCTTCTGCATTGATCAATTCAGTAGCTAAATTTCTCTTTATTCATATATTCATGGCAGTAATGCAGGTTCCATTTTTCACATTTCATTCTTACAAATAGCTATTGAATTTTTCATGTCAGTATTCACACAGCAGTTTCTGCTATTCCATGTATTCCCCTTCCATAGTCACTGGTGTGCATACCTTATCTCCCCATAGTGATGTTTTTTAGGTTTTTTGCACCCAGTTCAGACATAGAATGGAGTTCCAAACGTTATTCCTTAAGGTGCCTGGAACAGCGGCATGGCTGAGGGCCCGAACGGCAGGGATCTGCCGACACTACCGGAGGCAGATATGTAGGCTGATGGAGCAGTGGACCGCTGAGGTGGAGGAGGTAGCCGCAGTCGCCCGGGTGTATGGAATGGAAGCAATGATGGAGGAGCTGGTGAGCGACCCACGCCCCTGTGTCCCCGAGGGACCGGCCGTTGCGGCTAAGGGACCCGGTCTACCCCTGGCCCCCATGCCGCCTCCGTCTTCCTTGCCCGTGCACTGTGCTGCGCCTGGTCCGTCTGGCGTACACCCCCTCATGGCAGTGGCTGAGAGAGTGGCAAGCCCGGAGGCTGCGGCAGCTGGCGGCGACCCGCCTGGCGCAGGAACGGATGATAGCGACTCCGGACCGGACACAGAGCCTGTTTCCGAGGAAGACGAAGGGGTCGTTGCCCTGTGTGACATGGAGGCCACTTACATCCCCCGGAGCGAAAATAATGGGTACCGTGCGACCCTTCCCTGTCGCGCCTGCTATGCGCTGGAGGGGCTGAACCCCGTGTTCCTCCACCCGGGGCCAGCTGAGGATGATGAAAGTGAGCAGTGAAGTCGGCGGTCCTCCGCCTAAAAGTTGTCCCCGTTGGGACCACCAGTGTTAAAAGTACCGTTTAAAAGAATGATAAGCCAATTAGCAGAAGAAAGTCACCTGATTGTTAACCCTGATTGAGACCGGTCGTTGCCGACACCGTTATCCCCGTGGGGACTGTCTACAAGTTTTGCATAAGGGACTCCTTATGGACAAGCCTGAGAACTAGCAAGGCAACCACAAACTTGTGGCATGTAAATAAAAATGTTTTGTGGCTGTACCGTTACCGCCTCCGGAGAGGCAGATTGGAGGAAGGGCCCGCAGTGGAGCAGGCTGGGGCCCAGCCACCACCGGAACCGGTGGCGATCCTCTGGGGGTTTCAGAGGGTTCCCCATGGACGTGGGTCCCCTGAAAAGGACAGAACCCGCTCGAGTAACTTGTGCTGGACTGGGGTCAAGGGGTGTTGCCCATTTGCTTAGGGGCAGCATCAGGGCCAGGTTACTTGGGTGGGAGAGAGCGGAAGCCGTTACCGTTTGTAACGTTTTAAGTAAGAGTACCTCCCGATGTGGGAAGATGTTATTATGATTGTAATCTGTTTACCGTTATCTTTTTCAGTTGTGAAAATAAACTGGTGATGGACGGGCAGCCCGCGGACGGTCTGCATTTTACTAAGGGAGAATGTGGCGCCCTGGACAAGCCAGGGGCCACAGAGAACAACACCCACACACCCCACACTCCCGGTCAGGCACACCGAAGTCAGACACAAATCCTTGTTGCCTTCCTCCAGGGGCTGATGTCCATACCAGGGGGTGGGTCAGGCGGTTGGCCCTGCCCACCGAGGAGTTCACAGTCCTGGAGGCGGGAAAAGCAGACAGATTAGGTTTGGAAGTGGAAGTGAGAGGAGTAAAGTGGCAGTTAAGCAGCCTGAAGTTGGTCCGGGTGTGTGGCCCAGACGAATTAGCAAGGTTGGCAGACGGTGGTGACCGTCTGCAGGAGTGGCCTATCGGAGTCTACCGTAAGGACCGTGGACGGGCGGCGGCTCAGCGGTACCGGACCGGTACGCAAAGAGAAGCCAGCACCATCTGGCAGGGGCTTACGGACCCCGGCAAGGCTAGGAGTCGCCGTGAATTTGCCAAATTCATTAGCGAAGGGAACCTCCTGGGTTTCCCAGCAGCCAAGTCCCGACAGAAGGCAACAGTCCAACCAAGTGAGGGAGACACCGCCACCGCCAAGGCTAAAGTTCCCAGGGCCAGAGCCTGCGGGCAAAAGGGGCTCCTCCAGCCCATATCCAAGCTGGGGAGCGGGTTACCGGTGGGAACCCATTGGACCCGTTTGCAGTACACAGGTGCAGGGAAAGGCAGTCACCATCAACCTGCCGGGAGCAACAACACCGCAGCCGTCTGTGGGACCCGTCCATCCAGCCGTGTGTTTTACCGAGAAATGTGTCCTCATCATTGGCTGAGTGGGTACCACCGTGCCGTGCGCCCGCGACCCTGCACCTCACCAGGCCCCGTAACCCGCCTGCCATCCATCCCTACCCCATCACTGGGCCCCGGGACAACCAACCCCCTACCCACGGAGGGGAGAACTAACATGAAAGCTGCTCCCTGTCACCGCTCCCAGGATCCCCGTCCAGAGCAGCGGTGGTGTCACCAACTTCACCACAACCGTGGGTGGCGTCACGGACAATAACCAAATCCCCACCATCCAATCAAATCCCCTTTTCAGTCACGGGCGAGGAGCACCGCTCGAGTCCCCGGGATCCGGCCCACTGCTCAAGCCACCACCAAGCAGCCGCAGCAGCAGCCGGACCCGAGCAGTGGGAGAGCGCAGCGTCTCCTCCTCCGCTCGCGACACCTAACTGATTGGACTTTCAGCGTCTCCCACTCTCACCCCACTTCCTCATCTCGCCCCCTATCTGTCAGTGTCCCCCAAGGTTCTGTTCTTGGATCCCTGCTCGTCTCCATCTACACCTTTGGCCTGGGACAGCTCATAGAGCCCTACAGCTTCCAGGATCACCTCTACACTGATGATATGTAGAGCTACGTCTCTGGACGTGATATTGTCGCGGGCGTAGGAGGGGACGCTGCGCTCTCCCACTGCTCGGGTCCGGCTGCCGCTGCTCCGCGGTGGCTCGAGCGATGGGCCGGATCCCGGGGACTCGAGCAGCGCTCCTCGCCCGTGAGTGATAAGGGGTGGTTTGGTTTTGGGGATATTGTCCGTGACGCCACCCACGGTTGTGGTGATTTTGGTGACACCACCGCTGCTGTGAACGGGGATCCCGGGAGCGGTGACAGGGAGCAGCTGAGTTGTTATTTCTCCCCTCCGTGGGTAGGGGGTTGGTTACCCCGGGGCCCGGTGATGGGGTAGGTAGGGATGATGGCAGGCGGGTTGCGGGGCCTGACGAGGTGCAGGGTCGCAGGGGCAGCGCTGTGCCGAACGGCACGGGGGTACTCACTCAGCCTGAGACGATGACACAGTTCTCGGTAAAACACACGGGTGTGGGACGGGTCCCCCAGACGGCTGCGGTTGCTTCTTCCCCGTAGGTTGGTGATGACTGTCTCTCCCTGCACCTAAGTTCAATGTTGATAGCAATGGGTTCCCACCGGTAACCCGCTCCCCGACCTGGATGTGGGCCGGAGGAGCCCCTTTTGCCCGCAGGCGCTGGCCCTGGGAGACGGTTGCCCTTGGCGGTGGCGGTGTATCCCCTTCTTGGTTGGACGGTTGCCTTCTGTCGGGACTTGACTGTTTGGAAACCCGGAGGTCCCCTTCACTAACGGATTTGGCAAATTCACGGCGACTCCAAGCCTTGCCGGGATCCGAAAGGCCCCTGCCAATGGTGCTGGCTTCTCTTTGTATACCGGTCCGGTACCGCCGGGTCACCACCCGTCCACGGTCCTTACGGCAGACTCCAATCGGCCTCCACTGCAGACGGTCACCACCGCCTGCCAACCTTGCTGTCCTGTCCGGGCCACACACCCGGACCAACTTCAGGCTCTTAGCTCTCACTTTTCTCCTCTCACTTCACTTTTCCTCCTTCCACTTTCACTGTCCAAACTAGACTCCTCACTCCTTCACTTCCCTAGCTTAACTGCCTGTTTTTCCCTCCTCCAGGACTGTGAACTCCTTGGTGGGTGGAGACAAACCGCCTGGCTCCACCCCCTGGTGTGGACATCAGCCGCTAGGGAAGGCAACAAGGATTTTGTGTTTTGACTTTGATGTGCCTACAGGGAGTGTGGGGTGTGGTGGTGTTGTTACCTGTGGCCCCTGGCTTGTCCAGGGCGACACAATATCACCTCCTTACTAACCAGAATCCCACGATGTCTGTCTGGTATTTCGCCCTTCCCTGTACGATTTCTAAAGCTTAACATGGACAAAACTGAATTCAGCATCTTTCCTCCTCCTCTCTCAACCCCCCCCCAACTGACCTATCCATAAAAGTTGATGGCTGCTCACTCTCCCCAGTCTCACATGCTCGTAGCCTAGGAGTAACCCTCAACCCTGCTCTATCCTTCAAGCCACACATCCAAGGCCTCTTCACCTTCTGCCAGCTACAACTCAATAATATTTCCCGGATTTGTGCATTCCTTAACCAAGAATCAGCAAAAACACTAGTGCATGCCCTCATCATCTCCCGCCTCGACTACTGCAACCTCCTGCTCTGTGGCCTCCCTTCCAACACTCTTGCACCCCTCCAATCTATCCTAACCTATGCGGCCCAATTAATTCACCTCTCCCCTCGCTATTCTCTGGCCTCTCCTCTCTCCCAATCTCTTCACTGGCTTCCCATCGCCCAAAGACTCCAGTTCTAAACCCTAACCATGACATACAAAGCCATCCACAACCTGTCTCCTCCATACATCTAGTCTATTTTTACTTACCTGCACGCATCCTCAGATCCTCATAAGATCTCCCGTTCTACTCCCCTCTTATCTTCTCCCCCATACTCTGGAACTCTCTACCCCAACATTTTCAGACTCTCACCTACCATGGAAAGCTTCAAAAGGAACCTGAAGACCCATCTCTTCTGACAAGCCTACAACCTACAATCACCTCAGACCAGTACACCACTGTGCAACCAGCTCTGTCCTCACCTACTGTATCCTCTCCCATCCCTTGTAGACTGTGAGCCCTCGCGGGCAGGGTCTTCTCTCCTCCTGTAAACTGTGAGCCCTATCGGGCAGGGTCCTCTCTCCTCCTGTATCCTCATCCATTCCCTGTAGACTGTGAGCCCTCGCGGCGCTTTATCCTCTCACCTCCTGTATCCTCATCCATCCCCTGTAGACTGTGAGCCCTCGCGGGCAGGATCCTCTCACCTCCTGTATCCTCATCCATCCCCTGTAGACTGTGAGCCCTCGCGGCACTTTATCCTCTCACCTCCTGTATCCTCATCCATCCCCTGTAGACTGTGAGCCCTCGCGGGTGGGATCCTCTTTCCTCCTGTATCCTCACCCATCCCCAGCAGACTGTGAGCCCTCGCGGGCAGGGTCCTCTCTCCTCCTGTACCCTCACCTGTCCCCTGTAGACTGTGAGCCCTCGCGGGCAGAGTCCTCTCTCCTCCTGTATCCTCACCCATCCCCGGCAGACTGTGAGCCCTCGCGGGCAGTGTCCTCTCTCCTCCTGTATCCTCACCCATCCCCTGTAGACTGTGAGCCCTCGCGGGCAGAGTCCTCTCTCCTCCTGTATCCTCATCCATCCCCTGTAGACTGTGAGCCCTCGCGGGCAGGGTCCTCTCTCCTCCTATACCCTCACCTGTCCCCTGCAGACTGTGAGCCCTCGCGGGCAGGGTCCTCTCTCCTCCTATACCCTCACCTGTCCCCTGTAGACTGTGAGCCCTTGCAGGCAGGGTCCTCTCTCCTCCTATACCCTCACCTGTCCCCTGTAGACTGTGAGCCCTTGCAGGCAGGGTCCTCTCTCCTCCTATACCCTCACCTGTCCCCTGTAGACTGTGAGCCCTTGCAGGCAGGGTCCTCTCTCCTCCTATACCCTCACCTGTCCCCTGTAGACTGTGAGCCCTTGCAGGCAGGGTCCTCTCTCCTCCTATACCCTCACCTGTCCCCTGTAGACTGTGAGCCCTCGCGGGCAGGATCCTCTCTCCTCCTGTACCCTCACCTGTCTCCTGTAGACTGTGAGACCTTGCAGGCAGGGTCCTCTCTCCTCCTATACCCTCACTTGTCCCCTCTAGACTGTGAGCCCTCGCGGGCAGGGTCCTCTCTCCTCCTGTATCCTCACCCATCCCCTGCAGACTGTGAGCCCTCGCGGGCAGGGTCCTCTCTCCTCCTGTATCCTCACCCATCCCCTGCAGACTGTGAGCCCTCGTGGGCAGGGTCCTCTCTCCTCCTGTATTCTCACCCATCCCCTGCAGACTGTGAGCCCTCGCGGGCAGGGTCCTCTCTCCTCCTATACCCTCACCTGTCCCCTGTAGACTGTGAGCCCTCGCGGGCAGGGTCCTCTCTCCTATACCAGTCTCTTTTTGTAATGTTCATGATTGTTGTACTTATTTTTATGTATACCCTTTTCACTTGTAAAGCACCATGGAGTAAATGGCGCTATTAAAATACACTAGAAGGTGGCCCGATTCTACGCATCGGGTATTCTAGAATTTACGTATTGTGTAGTTAATGTATGATTTTTGTTATATATATATATATATATATATATATGTTGTTGTGTGTAGTTACCAAGTGTTTGTGTAGGGGCTGTACATGTTCTGGGTGTTGTCTGGGTGTGGCGGGGGGTGAGAGCGGTGTTGTTTGTGTGTTGCGTTGTGTGTCGTTATTTGTGGAGCGCTGTGTGTCTGTATCGTTGTGTATGTGTGTTGCGCGGTTTGTGTGTGTGTGGTGTGTTTTGGGGGGAGGTATGTTTTGTGCAATGTGTGTGTTGTGCGGTATGTGCGTATATTTGTGTGTGCCGTGGTGTTTGTGTGTTGGGTGTTGTGTGTCTGCGGCGTTGTCTGTGTGTGTGGGTGTCTGTGTAGGGCGGTGTTTGTGGTTCCCAGTGTGTGTGGTGTGTTGTGCAGTGCGTGTGTGGCAGTGTGTGTGTGTGTGTTTTGGGGGGAGGTGTGCACCCCCCATCGTGGTCCACCCCACATCTGATCGCATACACTCACACACACACCCCACTTCTCCCTGTGCCCACCGGTGGGCGGTCCCAGCAGCTGTGCTGCACGCCGTGCTCCTCTGCCGACACTCACAGATCCGATCGCATACACTCAAACACACACACACACACTCACACACATCCGATCACATACACTCACACACACTCACACACATCCGATCGCATACACACACACACTGACGATATCGCACATACGCGCTGACACACTCACAACATCCGGAGATACCACATGCTTCCGGCCATGTGATCCTCCGGCAGGTCCTGGAAGATCACTGCACAGTATTGCCGCCGAGAAGCAAGCGATATCACGGGATGTTGTGAGTATGTGGATGCGATCTGATGTGTGTGTGCGTGTGAGTGTGCGTGTGAGTCTGAGTGTGAGTGTGTGTGTGAGTCTGAGTGTGCATGTGCGTGTGAGTGTGCGTGTGAGTCTGAGTGTGAGTCTGAGTGTGCGTGTGAGTCTGAGTGTGCGTGTGAGTCTGAGTGTGAGTGTGCGTCTGAGTGTGAGTGTGAGTGTGAGTCTGCGTGTGAGTCTGCGTGTGAGTCTGAGTGTGAGTGTGCGTCTGAGTGTGAGTGTGCGTGTGAGTGTGAGTCTGCGTGTGAGTCTGCGTGTGAGTCTGCGTGTGAGTGTGCGTGTGAGTCTGAGTGTGCGTGTGAGTCTGAGTCTGAGTGTGCATGTGAGTCTGAGTGTGAGTCTGAGTGTGAGTCTGAGTGTGAGTCTGAGTGTGAGTGTGCGTGTGAGTCTGAGTGTGCATGTGCGTGTGCGTGTGAGTGTTCGTGTGCGTGTGAGTCTGAGTGTGAGTCTGAGTGTGCGTGTGAGTCTGAGTGTGCGTGTGAGTCTGAGTGTGAGTCTGAGTGTGCGTGTGAGTCTGAGTGTGCGTGTGAGTCTGAGTGTGAGTGTGCGTCTGAGTGTGAGTGTGCGTGTGAGTGTGAGTCTGCGTGTGAGTCTGCGTGTGAGTGTGCGTGTGAGTCTGAGTGTGCGTGTGAGTCTGAGTGTGCGTGTGAGTCTGAGTGTGAGTCTGAGTGTGCATGTGAGTCTGAGTGTGCATGTGAGTCTGAGTGTGCGTGTGAGTCTGAGTGTGAGTGTGCGTCTGAGTGTGAGTGTGAGTCTGCGTGTGAGTCTGAGTGTGCGTGTGTCTGAGTGTGCGTGTGAGTGTGAGTGTGCGTGTGCATGTGAGTGTGAGTGTGAGTGTGCGTGTGAGTCTGAGTGTGAGTCTGAGTGTGCGTGTGAGTCTGAGTCTGATGGGGGGTGTGAGTCTGAGTGTGCGTGTGAGTCTGAGTGTGCGTGTGAGTGTGCGTGTGCATGTGAGTCTGAGTGTGCGTGTGAGTGTGCGTGTGAGTCTGAGTGTGAGTCTGAGTGTGCGTGTGCGTGTGAGTCTGAGTCTGATGGGGGGTGTGAGTCTGAGTGTGCATGTGCGTATGAGTCTGAGTCTGAGTGTGCGTGTGAGTCTGAGTGTGAATGTGCGTGTGAGTGTGAGTCTGCGTGTGAGTCTGCGTGTGAGTGTGCGTGTGAGTCTGAGTGTGAGTGTGAGTCTGAGTGTGAGTGTGCGTCTGAGTGTGTGAGTCTGAGTGTGTGAGTCTGAGTGTGTGAGTAAGTGTGTGTGAAAGTGTGTGAGTCTGAGTGTGTGTGAAAGTGTGTGAGTCTGAGTGTGAGTGAAAGTGTGTGAGTGTGAGTGTGAGTGAAAGTGTGTGTCTGTGTGTCTGTTCTTATGTGTGTGCGTGTGTGTGTGTTCCGCCGCTGCAGGACCTTGATGCGCTCACCTCGGGGCGAGAAGCCATTCCGTGTGGGGGGCGGAGCCTGGGCGAGTGGCCAATCTGTGCGGGGGGGCGGACCCGAGGCGAGGCGAGCGGCCAATCCGTGTGGGGGGAGGAGCCGAGGTGAGGCGAGCGGCCAATTCGTGCGGGGGGGGCGGGGCCATGGCGAGCTCAGCGGCCAATCAGCTTTGTCACCGTAAAGACACAATTTTGGAGCAAGACAGACAGACAGACAGACAGAATAAGGCAATTATATATATAGATAATAATAATCTTCACTGACAGCAAGCAGAGATGTGGAAAGTAGCAGAAAATTAATTATCATGACTAGTATTTATTTTTTAACAATGGATTATTTTATTAAAATGTGCAAGTCACTTTGTAAATGTATTTTTTTTTTCTTAAGAGAAAATGGAATGTATCACTGTTATGGGCATGAGCTGAGCCTGCTCCACAGTGGGCGGGTGCCATCTGTATTATACAGCCTGCTGCCGACAGCAGCGACCAGATCTAGCTCTGATTGCTACTGTTCTAAATGCCATTTAAACATTGAGACTGTCCTAAAGTGAAAAAAACGGAATCTTCCTCTCTTCTGGGCATGAGCAGAGCCTGCTCCACAGTAGGCGGGTGCCATCTGTATTATACAGCCTTCTGCCGACAGCAGTGACCGGATCTAGCTCTGATTGCTACTGTTTAAAAGCCATTTAATCACTTTAGACTGTACTAAAATGAAAAAATGGTATCTATTTCTCTTCTAGGCATGAGCAGAGCCTGCTCCACAGTGGGCAGATGCCATCTGTATTATACAGCCTGCTGCCGACAGAAGTGACAAGATCTATCTCTGATTGCTACTGTTTAAATGCAATGTGATCACTTTAGACTGTCCTAAAGTGAAAAAAATTGAATCTGTTGCTCTTCTGGGCATGAGCTGAGCCTGCTGCACAGTGCGCGGGTGCCATCTGTATTATACAGCCTGCTGCCAACAGCAGCGACTGGATCTAGTTCTGTTTGCTACTGTGTAAATGCCATTGAATTACTTTAGACTGTCTTAACGTAAAAAATGGTATCTATCGCTCTTTTGGGCATGAGCAAAGCCTGCTCCACAGTGGGAAAGTGCTAGCTGTATTATACAGCCTGCTGCCGACAGCAGCGACCAGATCTAGCTCTGTTTGCTACTGTTTAAATGTCATTTAATCACTTTAGACTGTCATAAAGTGGGCAAATGGAATTTATCGCTGTTATGGGCATGAGCTGAGCCTGCTCCATAGTGGGAAGGTGCCAGCTGTATTATACAGCCGTCTGCCGACAGCAGCGACCAGATATAGCTCTGTTTGCTACTATTTAAATGCCATTTAATCAGTTTCTGCCCCCCAAACCCCTCAATAATGATTCTCAGGGAGCTGATTGATAGCCATTGTAGCCGTGGTGTATTGATAGCCCCTCCGAAATAAAATTTTATTTAAAAAAAAAAATGTTTTAAAATATATTAAAAAAATATTTAAAAGTTTTAAATCTTCCTCATTTTCTCAATACAAAAATAAAGAAATTTAAAAAATAAAATCCTCTTCGCTTTGTATAAAGCAAAGTATAAAATAAATTGTCTCCTCCAAAAACACAGCTCCATCAGTAGAAAAATAAACAAGTTACACGTCTTCAAAAAAAGGGAGGAAAAAAACTAAAGGGGTTAAGTTTACTGGAACCTTCCGATGTTCTGCAGCAGCTGTGCCCCCCCCTCCCACCCTAACTTCTTGCACATGGGATTAACCAGCTGCAAATTTTTGGAATTTTTTTAAAAATAAATATTGCTCCAAAATAAGAGGGCCGGACCCCGACTGACCATCTGTGAGGGCTGTATTCAGCCTGCTGGAGAAGATTCGAGAGCGGAGCATTAGGGAGTGGTGCTCCGGAGACTTAACGAGGCGACTTTGGATGAAGCAAGTTACTCATTGACGGGTTTAATTGCAAAGTGACATACAGAGCGCCGCCCAAGCTCAGTGGTTGTGACATATTTTATAATAACCCCCCCCCCTCGCATTATGTGGGACATCAATCTCACTCCAGAACAACCTCTCGTCCTCATCTCAAGTGATCTCTTCATGGTCTCGGCCTTTTGTAACAAGGAACCGGCTTCATTAAGAGGAAACCGAGTAGTTTCCCTGTAAAGTGAGCGTCTTTGGAGTGCGGCCTGCGCAGAGACATTTAATTAGATATTCTAACAAGGGGCTATTTTATTATGAGCTGGAGCCGCCCTCCAGAGGAATTCACAAAAAACGCGCACTCCAATATACAGCGGGAAAGTCTACACACCCCTGTTAACATCTCAACTTTTTGTCAAGTGAAAAAAATCCTACCAAGAAGACTAATTTCAGAACTTTTCCCACCTTTAATGTCACCCATAATCTGTACAAATCCAAAAATAACCATACTACAATGATGTGGTTGCATAAGTGTGAACACCCTCTTGTAATTGGGGATGTGGTCAGAATTAGCCAATCACATAGTAGTCAGTGCACGACCACCCCCCACCTTTAATGTCACCCATAATCTGTACAAATCCAAAAATAAACATACTATAATAATTTGGTTGCAAAAGTATGAACACCCTCTTGTAATTGGGGATGTGGTCAGAATTAGCCAATCACATAGTAGTCAGTACACGACCACCCCCCACCTTTAATGTCATCCATAATCTGTACAAATCCAAAAATAAACGTACTACAATGATGTGGTTGCAAAAGTATGAACACCCTCTTGTAATTGGGGATGTGGTCAGAATTAGCCAATCACATAGTAGTCAGTACACGACCACCCCCCACCTTAATGTCACCCATAATCTGTACAAATTCAAAAAATAACCATACTACAACGATTTGGTTGCATAAGTATGAACACCCTCTTGTAATTGGGGATGTGTTCAGAATTAGCCAATCACATAGTAGTCAGTACACGACCACCCCCCACCTTTAATGTTACCCATAATCTGTACAAATCCAAAAATAAACGTACTACAATAATGTGGTTGCAAAAGTATGAACACCCTGTAGTAATCGGGGATGTGGTCAGAATTAGCCAATCACATAGTAGTCAGTACACGACCACCCCCCACCTTTAATGTTACCCATAATCTGTACAAATCCAAAAATAAACGTACTACAATAATGTGGTTGCAAAAGTATGAACACCCTGTAGTAATTGGGGATGTGGTCAGAATTAGCCAATCACATAGTAGTCAGTACACGGCCGCTGCCATTTACAGGGATTCAGATTAACCCCATATAAAGTTTCTCTGTTCTAGGAGCGTTTTCTTAAATACTTTTTCAGTAAAAGCCATGGTCCGTGTCACGAACAGCCGGGTCGGGGTCTCACAAGATCCACCCGCTGTTCACCAAGTGTCACAATCAGACTGCTCTCTAGCGCCCCTCTTGTCGGGCAGGTCACTTTTGGGACTTTTGGTACTGCCGGACAATAAGAAAATGAGGCTGCTGAGCTACTAGCGCCAAATATTGAACGTCTGCCAGAATGGGTAATGTATATATCACCGGTTCCCGCTAATGGAATATATATATACACCTTACTGGTAGCACCCCAATAATTCTGCACAACAATAACTTCGCTGCCACCACCGGACCTTTCACAGGTCGTCCGGACACCCGCGGCAGATAGCAAAAGGCTCTTCGGGTTCGGATTCGTCTATAGAACAGGAGGAACGAGCTATTAAATTTTATATATTTAATCCGAAAATAGGAAGTGTTTATAAAATACACAAGATGTTACAAAAGGGAACAATAGAAATACAGTGTAGACAGTTACATAAAACTAAAAGGGATAAACATGAAACTTACTGAACTCGTGCCATAGATGCGACGTCCGAATTTATGGAGGGAGGGTCTCCAGTAGAAGATGGTAAAGGAACGGCCAGCACCACAGCTTAGGTATGCCCTCCAGTGCTGACAACCTCCAAAAATGGGCTTCTGACTTTTATGCCCTCAGGTCGCCCTCCCATCTGTGACCTCATTTTATGATATCTTTTGGGCTGTGCCGAGGGGTTCAGCAAAATTAGGTAATTCTAGTTTTTTGCATATTTTTTGCCCCTGGGCCACACAGGTGAGAGGTATTAGCGTCATATTTTATCTCTCGATTTTTCATTTGCATTGATACTAAACAACACATCTCGCATGATTTTATTGGCCAATACCCATTTGTTATGATACCAACGATCACCTAGCAAAGCCAAACGGTGCGCTGCATTCAGCGCTTTGCTGGGATTCTGACAGTATGCTTTTCATTTTTCTAGCATTAACGTAGCACCTAAAAACTGTGTTAATAGCTTTTCTACTTAAAAGAACAAAGGAGCGTTTTTGTGTGCACAACTTTGCCTCCATCCCTTTCATCCTCCCTGGTCGTAAATACCAAAACTCTCAGATAAGGTTGTTATGGCGATCTGTGCTGGGGTAGGGGGTGGTATAAGGGGCCTTAAGAGTTTTAACATGGCAGTCTGTAAACAGCTGACAACACAGCAAAGGGATCTTATTGTAGAAAGGAGAAGAATACAAGAACATGTGAAGATGTCATCTAGCAGGGGCAGAAATTCGGAACAACAGTGACCTTAGAACTCTTAAAAACTGATGAAAAAAATGATAACATTGGTCCAGTAGGCTGCCAAGTGGGCAACAGCAACATTAAAGGAGCTGCAGGAATTTCCGGCAAGTACTGGTTGTGTCCTGCATGCGACAACAATCTCCTGTGTTCAAAATATGTCCGGCCTGTGGGGTAGTGTCACGGGTGTGTCATGCTTGACAGACAGTCCTATGGTGTCTGGTTGTAAAAGGTCACAACGTTTGGCTACACAAGCTACTCCCTGACTTTCAGTTTTTCCCTGCTTGGGGATTATCTCTTTCCCTTTAGGACCCTGCGGATTTCCTCATCTTTCAGTTGTTAATCATCAGCACTTTCCTTTGTGTCTTTAACTACTCTCATTCCCCCTTACTCTGTGCTGGTGATAGGTTTATAAATCCTTTACAGGTGTTGAGTGCAAGCAGTCGGCTTGTATTCATCTCTCAAAAGATTGTTGTTCTTGCAGTTCCTCTCCCTGAGTCATCTGGAGATAAGTTATTCGTATACTTCCCCCTCTGTGTATTCCGTGTGTGTTCTTTACTACTTAGTGGGGCTGACTAAGTGCTCAGGCCATCCATTCCCTACCCAGGGCCCAGTTCAGGGTTAGAGAGGGCCAGGTATCCTGCACGCCGCACAGGTACAGATCCTATCTAGGGTGGTGAGGGAGGCCAGGGTCCAGCAGTAGGTTTGGTTAGGGGTCACCATCTTCCCCTTCCATAGACACAGGGTTTCCCTTCCCTTTCAACGCTCGCTTGGTACTTCACCCGTTTGTAGGGTGGCAAGACGGAAGCCTTTTTTTTTTTTTACAAAGAAAAATATCCAACCCCGGCTATGTTTTACCAAACCCTACATCTAGTATGCCAAAAGTATGTGAAAAAATTTGTCATGCCTGGTGAGACTAAGGTTGAACTTTTTGGCCATAATTCAAAAAAAGTACAATACTGTGCATTGCCAAAAGATCATCATACCCACAGTGAGGCATGGTGGAGGCAGCATTATGCTTTTGGGCTGTTTTTTTGGGACAGGTGCAAATGAGGCTTTAGTCGAGGTGGAGGGAATTGTGAACAGTTCCATATACCAGTCAATTTTGGCTGAAGAGGAATGTCACTTTTCAGCCCGACAAAAACCCGAAACAACCTCCAAGTCAACAGAACAATGGCTTCCTCAGAAGATCAAAGCCAAAGTAGATCATGATTATTGCTCTATATATAGCCATGTTATGTCAGGAGTGATCAAATGATTACAGGTTACTAATAAAGACAATAAAAAATAAAAAAATGTGAAGAAAAAAAAAAATAAAAAGACCCCCAAAAAAATTCAAACCACCCCTCATTTCCCCCATTAAAAATAAAAATAATAAAAAATAATTAAAAATACGCATATTTGGTATCGTCAAGAGCAGAAAAGTCTGATGTATCGAAATATAAAAACAATTAATTTCCTCTGTAATTATATTATCCCTTATGGTCTAGGACAATATAGAGGTTAATGATAGCCTATCCCTGGTGGGCTTGGGCAATAAAGATGTAATGATAACATCCCTGTTGGTCTAGAGCACTGAAAAGGGGAATATAGAGGTTAATGATAGCCCATCAATGGTGGGCTTGGGCAATAAAGATGTAATGAAAATATCCCTGGTGGTCTAGAGCACTGAAAGGGGGAATATAGAGGTTAAATATATGATCTCTGTTGAGTTACTACTAACATTAATGGTGGGCTACAGCAAATCAGAGATGTATGATAACATCCATGGTGAGCTAGGGCAACACAGAGTTAATTCTACCATACCTGGTGGGCTAGGGCAGTGAAAACGTGGATGATAACATTTCAAGTGGTCTTGGCCAATATAGTAATGACATACCTGGTGGTCAATGGTGATAACAAGTTCAATGCTAATATCCCTGGTGGGCTACAGCACTAAAAACTATAGGAGAGCATCTCCATTGGTCTAGAGAAATCATTTACCCACTAAGTACCAGGGATAATATTATTATTCCTACTATTATTTAGTATTTATTTAGTGTATTTAGTCATTTCTATTCCACAACTTGTTTTAGTCACTAAACCACTAGACACCAGGGGTATCAATATTATTATTTATTAATCTGTATATTACAAAATATATTATTCACAAACCCCCTAGATACCAGGGATATTATTATTATTTTTATTATTATTATTATTATTATTATTATTCAGCTTTATATTACAAAACATATTGTTTATTAACCCACTACATACCAGGGATATTATTATTATTATTCATCTTTATATTACAAAACATATTGTTTATATTAACCCACTACATAAAAGAGATATTATTATTATTATTATTCAGCTTCATATCACAACACATATTGTTTATATTAACCCACTACATACCAGAGATATTATTATTAGCTTTATATTACAAAACATATTGTTTATTAACCCACTACATACAAGAGATATTATTATTTTTATTCTTATTATTCAGCTTTATATTATAACACATATTGTTTATATTAACCCACTACATACCAGAGATATTATTATTATTCAGCTTTATATTACAAAACATATTGTTTATTAAACCACTACATACCAGGGATATTATTATTATTATAATTATTATTATAATTATTATTATTATTGTTATTCAGCTTTATATTACAAAACATATTGTTTACATTAACCCACTACATACCAGGGATATTATTATTATTATTATTATTATTATTATTATGCTTTATATTACAAAACATATTGTTTATATTAACCCACTATATACCAGGGATATTATTATTATTAGTATTATTATTAGAATTATTATTCAGCATTATATTACAAAACATATTGTTTATATTAACCCACTACATACCAGATATATTATTATTATTATTATTATTATTATTCAGCTTTATATTACAAAACATATTGTTTATATTAACCCACTACATACCAGAGATATTATTATTATTCAGCTTTATATTACAAAGCATATTGTTTATTAAACCACTACATACTAGAGATATTATTATTATTATTATTATTATTCAGCATTATATTACAAAACATATTGTTTATATTAACCCACTACATACCAGGGATATTATTATTATTATTATTATTATTATTATTATTATTATTATTCAGCTTTATATTACAAAACATATTGTTTATATTAACCCACTACATACCAGGGATATTATTATTATTATTATTATTATTATTATTATTATTATTATTATTATGCTTTATATTACAAAACATATCGTTTATTAACCCACTATATACCAGGGATATTATTTCTGTATTAATAACCTGCTAGATACCATATTTTGTGCGTATCTGGATGACTGAGCACAGTTTATTAAATTACTAGACAACCAATGATTTTATTAAATATAGTTTTCCCTCAGAGATTTTTTGTTAGGATCATTAATCCTTATGGAAACACTATATGTTTTATTAATCCACTGACTGTTCACTAGAAATGGCCATTCGGATCGGCCACTAAGATTACACAAGCACTAGACCACCAGGGATGGATTGTGGCCAGTTACCCAAATTGATCAGCACGGCTGGATAATACAATGCAGTGAAGCTCATTATTCAGTAAGTGGCGGCATCACCAGGAAGAGGAAACTCACTGTACAATTACACAACTGGCAAACAGCAGCTGGTGTGTGGGAATTGTAGGCACTTTAACATAGATCTTTTAAAACAACCTAAATTCGTCCCGACTGGACATGATGTAGTATCATAGGGCCATATTGTGGCATCTATAGGTGTCCCTCACCTCACAGAACCATGTTCTCCTAGGCATGGGGCCATATTGTAGCATCTATAGGTGTCCCTCACCTCACAGAATCATGTTCTCCTAGGCATGGGGCCCTATTGTGGTGTCAATGGGTGTCCCTCACTTCAAACAACCATGTTCTCCTAATCATAGGACCATATTGTGCTGTCTATAGGTGTCCCTCACCTCAAACAACCATGTTCTCCTAGTCATAGGAGCATATTGTGGCATCTATAGGTGTCCTTCACCTTACAAAACCGTGCTCTCCTTGTCATGGGACCATACTATAGTGTGTAGCTGTGTCCCTCACCTTACACAATCATGTAATTCTAGTCATGAGACCATATTGTGCTGTCTATAGATGTCCTTCACCATACACAACCATGCTCTTCTAGTCATGGGACCAGATTGTGACACCTATAGGTGTCCCTCAACTTACACAACCGTGCTCTCCTAGTTATGGGACCATCCCTTACTTCACACATCTATGCTCGCCTAGTCATATTACTATACTGTAGTGTGTTGCTGTGTCCCTCACCTTACACAACTGTGTTCTCCTAGACATAGGACCATATTGTGGTGTCTATAGGTGTCTTTCACAGTACTCAACTGTGCTATCCTTGTCACGGGACTATATTGTAGTGTCTATAGTTGTCCCTCAACTCACACAACCAGGTTCTCCTAGTCATGGGACCATATTGTGGTGTCTATAAGTGTCCCTCACCTTACATGACCATGCACTCCTTGTCATGGAACCATATTGTGGTGTCTATAGGTGTCCCTCACCTTACACAATCATGTTCTTCTAGTCATAGGACCATATTGTGGTGTTTACAGGTGTCCCTCTCCTCACACAACTATGTTCTCCTAGTCATGGGACCATATTGTGGTGTCTATAGGTGTCACTCACCTTATACAACCGTGTTCTCCTTGTCATGGGATCATACTGTAGTGTGTAGCTGTGTCCCTTATCTTACACAACCATGCTCTCCTAGTCATAGGACCATATTGTGGTGTCCCTCACCTTACACAACCATGTTCTCTTGGTCATGGGGCCATACTGTTGTGTCTAGATGTGTCCCTTACCTTAAACAACCATGACTTCCTAGTCAGAGGACCATACTTTGGTGTGTATCTGTGTCCCCCACCTTACGCAGTCATGTGCTCCTAGTGACGGGACCATACACTGGCGTCAAGAGGTGTCCTTCACCTTACACAATCATGTTCTCCTAGTCATGGGACCATACCGTGATGTCTAAAGGTATCCCTCACCTTACACAATCATGTTCTCCTTGTAATGGGACGATACAGTGGTGGCTAGAGAAGTTGTCCCTCACCTTAGATAACCATGCTCTCCTAATCATGGGACCATGTAATGTCTAGAGGTGTTCCTCACCTTACAGAGCTACGCTTTCCTAGTTATGGGACTATGTGATGTCTAGAGGTGTTCCTCACCATACATCCATGCTATCCTAGTCATGGGACCATGTGTTGTCTAGTGGTGTTCCTAACCATAAACACCCATGCTTTCCTAGACATGGGACCATGTGATGTCTGGAGGTGTTCCTTACTATACATCCATACTCTCCTAGTTATGGGATTATGTGATGTCTAGAGGTGTTGCTCACCATACACAGCTATGCTCTCCTAGTCATGAGACTTTGCTCATCATACACAGCCATGCTCTCCTAGACATGGGACTATGTGATGCCAAGAGGTGATCTTCACCAAACACAGCCATGCTCTAGTCATGGGACCATGTAATGTCTGGAGGTGTTTCTTACCATAAATCCATACGCTCCTAGTCATGGGACCATGTGATGTCTAGAGGTGTTCCTCATTATACACAGCCATGCTCTTCTAGTCATAGGCCTTTGTGAAGTCTATAGGTGTTCCTCACCATACACAGCTATGCTGTGCTAGCTATGGGACTATGTGAAGTCTAGAGGAGTTCCTTACCATACTTCCATTTACCTAGTCTTTTGGTGCTCAAAGTTGTCCCACACCCTACACAACAGTAAGATAGTCCTAGGACCATACGGTGGTGTCCAATTGTCCTTTCCCTACACTACCATACTATGGCATTGTTTTCTACATCAGCCTTCATATTATATTTATATTTGGAGACAAATAATATGTATGTATTGATGTTAGGCGACAGATCGATATCCAAAAGAAACAAATAAATGGTCTATAGATGAAATTCAATAAGTCACCTACTAGTCCATCCCCCATTCCACTCATGAACCAACCAGTCTAAAAATGTGTGGTGGCCCTGAAGGCAAGTAACCTCTGATCTCCAGCTCCTTCCTCTCTGTCTGATGATAATTACACAAATTTATAAGCCAAGATTGCTTCCAGATGTAGACACTGAGAGGACACGAGGTTCTGAGAACATGAGCTAAGCTTTACATGTATAGAGCCGGGAGGTTATAACACACCGCCGAGAGACAGGCTGATAGGGGGGCTGGATGGTGAGCGCCAATGGGGACAGTGATGACGTCTGTACAGCGCTGCCGAATTAATGGCGCTATATAAGTGAGGACAATACCGAAATAACAGAATATTATAGAAACACGTTACTGTAATAGTAATAATACACCGAGAACTGCATATCATCTATCTATCTATCTATCTATCCATTATCTATCTATCCCTCTATCTATCTATCT